>NC_069787.1:111124153-111427183 GCF_027406575.1 Nycticebus coucang | reverse complement strand
TCCATAAATATTAATTGAATTGAATTCAAAATGTAAAAGTAGCAAAAACAATGCTTCAAAAATAAATAGAAAATAAGGGGACAAGGTAGGATGTTTCATGCCTGTAATCCTAGCACTCTGGGAGGACGAGACAAGAGGCAGGAGGATCACTTGAGCTCAGGAGTTTTAGACTAGCCTGAGCAAGAGTGAGACTCCATTTCTACTGATGATAGGGTTAGCTGGATATTGTGACACCATGGCATTTTAGCCTGGGACAACAGCGTGAGACTCTGTCAGGAAGGAAGAAGGAAGAAGAGAAACCATCCAAAATTTAAGTATCATAAATTTAAACAGGCTTTGTTAGAGTTTTGTTTTTGTTTTAGTGTATGTTAGTATGTATGTGTGTGTTTGAGTATTGGCTTTCAGACTTAAAAATAAAACAGCTGCTAAAATGTGAAGCCTGTCAGAAGTACAACCACTTCAAATAACATAATTATGTTTATAGTGCCTAAAAACTTAAGAAAGTTTTCTGTTCTTAAATAAGGTGGACTTCCATCATAACACAATAATCTATATCTTCATTTATAAAGTCACATAGATTTTTGACAAGAGCAGGCACAAAGGGAAAATTTCAATGAATGAAAAGAAAGTATGTCCATTTAAGAGCTTCATATCTATTATATTGCAAAATGCTGGGTTTATTGACAGCAGAGCAAAGCAGGAAGGGTTTCTTTAGCAGGGAGATCCAGTCTCTAAGCAGAAGTCAAATTTGAGATAAAGAAGACCTTTAAAAAAATGAAGAATTTAAGTAGAGAATTCCTTTCTATCCTTCCCAAAGACAAATCCATGTATCTTCGTTTAACTGGGGATTCTAATACTCTATTTTACATGGCAAATAACCACTGCTATTAACATTTTTCCTCTCTGCAAAGCAATCATATGGCAAGATAGTCTGACAAGTTAGATGTGGGTGGTTCACCCACTAATTCTCTCTACCATGGTAGACACTGAAAATACTGGATTCTCTTTTCCCAGGCCATACTTACAGCTAATACATTCCGTTGAATAAATCCAGGGAACCCACCGCAACTCTGCTTGTATTTTCTGGGAAAGGTTTTCTTATTCAATAAAAATAATTCTTTCTGCCTTTGCATCTATTATGTGAGGATATTCCTGTTGCCTGGTGGCTAATTTGTAGCTGCGAGAAGACACTTCTGAAGAATGCAGCCGAGTCACTAAAAATAAAATGTGAAAAAGACAAAAAACACACTGATTCTTAATAACCGAGTTTTGTCAGAAGATAGAATGAAGAACTAACTAGCCCTGGACTTCTTTTTATGTCTGATAATGAACTCCTATTATTTAAGTCACTTTCAACTGGATGTTCTTTTACTTGCAGCTGAGAACATTCTCAAAGATAAGTAATGTTTCTTCATATGGTTTGTCTCAGTCTAAACTGCTATGACGAACTACCATAAACAGGTGACTTAAGTAACAAAAACATCTATTTTTCACAGTTCTAGAGGTTCAAAGTCTAAAATCAGAGCCCCATCCCAATCAGGTTCATGGTTAGGGCCCTCTTCCTGGTTTACAAATGGCTGCTTTCTCATCAATTTCTGCTGTGTTGAGGGGAAGGAGGGTGAGAGAGAGAGAGATATCTCTTACCTCTTACTCTTTTTATAAGAAGACTCATCCCATCATGAGGGCCCCAAGCTCCTGACTTCTAACCTTAATTACTTTTTGAAGTCCCTTCCTCCAAATATCATCACATTGGGGACTAGAGTTTCAACATAAAAATTGGGTGGACATTTAAAGCGAAATTATGTGACTGTCTTTATAAACTATTATACTTGAAAAGATAAAAGTAATGGTAATCTTGCTAACGCTGGTCTTGAACTCCTGAGTTCAAGCAATCCACTTGACTTGGCCTCCCCAAGTGCTAGGATTACAGGCATGAGCCACCATGCCTGCTGCCAAACTTCTCTTGAAAACCTTTTACACCATGCCTCTATTCACTGCTGTTATCGTGCTGTTTAAGAGAGTGTCTGTTTATTTAGTCTTCATTGATCTAAGGATACCCTGGTCACTTGGCTGGATTAATGAGAAATATGTGGTATAAATATTGGGGTTTTTTTTGCAGTTTTTTGGCCAGGGCTGGGTTTGAACCTGCCACCTCCGGCCTATAGGGCTGGCGCCCTACTCCTTTGAGCCACAGGCACCACCCTTTAAATATTGTTTTTGATGAGAATTTCAGCTGTAGGATGAGTGAACAGTTGTCAAGGAATAAATCAATCTTGCAGTCACTGGCCCAGTTAACTTCTCCACAGTGAGCATAAGGACTAGTACAAAAAGTCTGTGGCACCAATATGAGAAGATGTCCATGATGGTCCATGCCTTTTTGGTATCATAATAATGGGCTGTTAAGATATTCACTCCTTGAAAACAGTGAGAATGCAAGCTTTGGCCTGTCACAGCAAGTTTATACTTATGTGTGCCTGCTGCATTAGCACATCCCAGCACAGTTACTCTGTCCTTGGCATCCTTAATTTCTGCAGGGGCTGTCTCATCAGCTTTGTCTTTCTGGGGCAACAATGCCAAAATTAGCACAGTCCCTGGCATGTTGTATCATCAGCATCATACACTTGTTCTGGCAACAAATTTTCATCCATAATGACCTTGGCAAACTTGTCAATGAATCTCTTTGCTGCTTTATGATCAGCAGATGCTTTATCATCACAAACCTTTAAAAATTTAATGCTGTGTTCTTCCTTAAATTTCTGCAACCAGCCTGTTGAATATTCACAGTTCCCTTCAATTTTCAGTTCATCGTGATCAGTCTTTGCTTGTTTCATAAGCAGCATACCATAAAATGGTACATGTTCTCTGTGACACGGATGAGACATTCATTCTTAGGTTGATGCAGGATTTTTCTATTTTTCATTGACTTTTGTTCAACACTTTAAGTATGGAAGTTCAGCAGTTTATCCATCTGTTTCTTCAGGTCCTGTATAATGGTCATTTTTCCACTGCCCAGTTTCTGCAACAGCTTGATTTTCTGGGCTATCAGTAAACACAAATGCTCCCTCTTATTTTTTATTATTTATAAGTGTGTCTGCAGGTCTTTTTGACATTTTCAATAATATCACACCACAGACCAAATAAACAACAACAACAAAATACAGTGAGCAATTCACGTAAGACTTGGCCCCATGTGGGGGAACATGCTAAAGGTGCATCCAGCCTACACATGTGCCATTTAGTTACCCTCTGCAGGCATTCTTACAGTGAGAAATCTGGGCATGCACAGAAAACAAATATCATAGGTGAAGTCAGATAGGTGGGTCATTTTTTCCTGTTGGGTATGCTGAATAAACTACATGTCATACATTTGTGCTCTGACTGTGACCTGTCACATGAGGTCTGGTGTGACATTTTCCACTTATGGCATTATGTCAGCTCTGAACATGTTTCAAGTTTTGGAGAATTTTGGATTCTGGATTTTTGGATTAGGGGTGTGTCAACCTGCAATAACTATTGGCAATTATTACATGCACTCCACTTTTTAAGATTCTACTACGTGAGATGCATTGCTTCATTTCATCCTCGCAATCTTTCAATTGGGATTTATTAACCTTTGTTAACAGGTAAAGCAACTGAGGGAGAAAAAGATGCAGTAATCAGCGCAGGGTCACACCTTCGTGAATGGCAGAGCTGACATTAGAGCTGTCACTCACAAGATTCCAGAACCCACGTCTTTATGATATTCTGCTAGTCTTTTGTCTGGTTTTGAGAACTCCACAATTTCTTGACATAGAATTTTGTGTACCACTTGTTCTTCTGCTTTTTGAAAGAGAAACTTCTTCAATTTCTTTGTCACAGAAAACTTAAAAGATGTTTAGCTCAAATGTCTTGCTATTTCATTTGGAAGTAAGCTACAGCACTCTAGATCTCACAGTGAGAACCCCAACTCTAAATTGTTTTCTGAATGTTACAGTTTTCAACATAATCACAGCACCTAAGACTTGTAATTATCACTTGATACAGTCCTTCTCACACAGTAAGTATTATAGACCTGTATTACCCTAGAATATTTGTTAGCAGCATTCATTGAGCTGTACATCACTGGGGAGGTCCAGTATTAGCAAGATATTAATGTTTAACTCCACAAGATTATTTTATTGTAACCAAATCTCGCTGTTATCTGGGACTTTATAAAAAAGTAATACTCCATCTCTACTAAAAATAGAAAACCAGCCAGGGATTGTGGGGCATACTGGTAGTCCCGGCTAGTTGGGAAGTTGAGGCAAGGTGATCCCTTGAGCCCAGGAATTTGAGATTGTTGTGACCTATGGCACTGGGGCACTCTAGGCTGGGACAATAGAATGAGACTCTGTCTCAAAAGAAAAAAAAAGAGAGAGAGAAGAAGAAAAAAGTACTTATTGATGGCCTTGTGAAAATATGTGATGGGCTTATTGAAGGAATAGAACAGCATACATTCAAAACAGAACAAGAAATCACATGAGTTTATAAAATCAAAGAGAGACTTTTAAGACAAAATATATTAATGAGGTAAAAGACTCCAGAAAAGACTTTTTTTTTTTTTTTTTTTAAAGCATACACTAGAATCCCTCCATGTTCCTCAAAGATCCACTTCCTGGTCATTCACTACTTCTGAGATTTCTTCTCATCTAAGGAAGAAAAACCCAGTGTTTAGTAACCTTTTAATCAAAAGACAGTGTCACAGGTAGAGACCACAAGCCTGCAGTTGTCCGGTTGTTCTTAAACAGCTGGTGCGGGATTCTGATGATGCTACAGTGCTGCTCAGGTACCCTGAATACATTATTTTCTCATTATATTAATAGTATGTTATACATTTATGGTTAAGTGAGTGAATAAGTGTGAAAGGACGATTACATATAGGTGGCTTATAAATTCAAAGCTGATGCTGATGACAACCATAGATTGTCCATGAGGGTGGCTAAGACTGTGACACCTCTGCCTTATGATGGTCCAATGTACAGAAACTTTGCTTCCGGCACAAAATTATTAAAAATAATGTATAAAATCACATTTAGGGTATATGTATAAGGTCTAACTGAACTATACATTGTGGTTTTAGACTTGGTTATCTTCCCCAAGATTTTATCATGCATATGAAAATATTCCAAAATCTAAAAAAAAAAAAAAAAAAAAAATTCAAAACACTTCTGGTCCCAAGCATTTAATAATACACATTTAGATAAGAGATACTAAATGTGTATTATTACTATGTTGGTTAATGCAATGCAAACCAAAGGTTGCAAGCTGTACTATTTAAGGAAGAAAGAAACACCGCCTAACCCAATTTCTGAAAGTAGAATGGAGTTGATATAGAAATGAAGAGAACACATAGCAAGTCTCAAAGGAACCAAGAACCATCGGAGAAGGGAAACCACAACAACCTGGCTTCATGGTGACCAAATAATCAGACCTGAGTGTGTTTTAGACTCCAGAGCTCTGGGGAGTCCAGGGTATTGTGAAAAAAGGCTCAGCAACAAGGGTTAAATGTGTTTTTCTCTGATAACTCAAGCTAACCCAGTGTCCTGGTTAATCACTTTATGAACCTCTTGACTTCCATTCTTATTTTCATTGAGCTCTCTCCCATGGCTACATTTCTGAGGAAGAAGTCTGTTTTAGAGAGTTACTCTTTCCATAAAGCATTCACGCCATCACCTCTCCGGTTGCTGGCCACCTGTAGATTAACTATCCTTGGATCAGATGTCCATCCAGATAGATTCTGCCAAGGAGAAGAGAGGACTCTGGGGCTCACGCAGTCAAGCATCAAGTCATTTGCAGAAGGAATCCTGTAGATGGAGACTGTGCATAGAAATTGGGGCAGAAGACTTAGCAGGTTGTCTGAGGCTTAGCCTATATAGGACATGATGATTTTAAAAATTGGTTAAGAAGTCAGTAATAAGGTGATAATTTAAAATAATGATTTAGGTATTAAAATGCCCAGTGGGCATCAGAAAGAAAGATGCTTGGGTAGGGAAGATCAGCAAGGAAGTTTTAACATTTATTTCTGTATGATGTGTCAAGACAACTAAACAACACTAATTACAATTGAGCAACTGACCAGTTAAGTGGTAGAGAGGCCTTTTAGCAATCTGTTTAAGGGCACATTCTTGAGTGCTATGGGGAGTCTGAAAAAAGCCTAGTTTCTTGTTCCTCATTTGTTATTTATTAACTGCTTGCCTCTAATACAGCAGTTTTCAACCTGTGGGTCGCAACCCACAGGAACTGTATTAAAGGGCCGCGGCATTAGGAAAGTTTAGAACCACTGCTCTAATAAGTTAAGCATTACCCTGAAACTCAGTTTCTTTACCCATGGAAGAGGATTGTTCACAGCAGCAGCCGCACAGTGTCAGTGTGAGAGACAGATGAGGTCCTGCCTGTGAAACGCTGAGCGCAGTGTCACTTAGCAGTGCTCCACTCAGGTTACTGGTCTTCATTGACTCCGTAAGAAAAGAAGGAGTCTGAGAACTCCATGAGGTATGTATTGAGCCCACTGAATCCATGGAAGAGGCCACAGGAGGGAAACTGATGTGAATAAGGCCGAGATTGGGTTTTGCTCTGGATGTGTTAGGTCGTTTGTGGCACAAAAGGGTCTCCAGCTGGAAAAGTAATGAATGCACTGAATGCATGCAAGGTCATTAACTGGCAGGAAGCTAGGAGACAGAATAAGAGACTGCCATCCAGAAGGTAAAGAGCATAATGTTGAAAGAGTAGTAGGTGGGCTCCCTGCAGCAAAGAACGAGGAAACAAGCCAAGGAGAATGAGGCTGCCCCGTATAGTGTATACTATATCCCACAGTATACTCTAAGGAAGCTCTCAATACCACTTGCCCCAGATAAAAATGGGTGGGGAAATACGCCAGGAATGAAAGCAGAGACACTGAAAGAAAGCCCCACGGTTCATTTATAGGAACATATCATCTAACATAATCTGAACTGTGTTCACAATGTGTTTGTTATTGGCTTATTACCTAATTGCAAGAATCTAGCCCTCTGTAATTAACCGTAAAGTTCAATAAAAGTGATTTTAATTTATATAAAGTGTTCTGTGAATACTTTGTTCAAAATAAATAATACAAAAGTAATGTTCCAGAAGCAGTGCATTGTACATAAAATTCTTTAGGGTATTATAAAACAGTGATGCATATTTCGAATTAACTTTACTTCTGTAATACCATAACAAAAAATGGATTCATTCTTATTCATTCTTATTGGAATCAATCAGTCGTTATGTAACATTTGGTAAAAAGAACTATCTTGTACCTAATTTATCAAGGTAGAAACTTAATTTACCTTTTTTCTGAGTGATCCCACTTAACAAATACACACACACACACAAAGTAATCACCGAGACCCATTGCTTCTACAGTTTCATTATCCCTCAGAACTGTCCACAAATTTACATGACCCCCACCATTTCCCTAATCCAGGCCACACTGCTATCTTCCCTCAGGACCACTGTCTTGGCCTATAAAACAGTGTCAACACTTCTAACTTGTTCTTCTTCAATCTTTTTCCATGCTGTTATTCAGACATATCTTGTAAAACACAAATATGAGTTTGGACAATTAAGTTCATGAACTTATCCTAGAAAAAGTGCTACCTACCTCATTGCTGAATATCACTAAAGTCACCTTTGAAGTACACCTTTGGGAAGCTGTACACTGATGCCAGCATCTAGTCCACCCTTCAAAGCAAGTTTGTGACTCTTTTTCTGGAATGGCCATCAGAGCTGTTATATGAGGTCTGATAATTAAGTTCATGAACTGATCTTAGAAAAAGTACTTTAAGGGGGGAGGATGGGTGGAGGGAGGGTAATCGGTGGGACCACACCTACAGTGCATCTTACAAGGGTACATGTGAAATTTAGTAAGTGTAAAAGATAAATGTCTTAACACAATAACTAAGAAAATGCCATGAAGACCATGTTAACCAGTTTGATGAAAATATTTCAAATTGTGTATAAAGCCAGTACATTGTACCCAATGATTGCATTAATGTACACAGCTATGGTGCTGATGCCAGTATTTGAGTATTTGGAGATGACAATAGTGATATTCAGCCTTGGGGTTGTAGCATTTTTTCTAAGATGAGTTTGCAAACTTAATAGCCTGACATCATAGGTCGACAGCTCTGATGGCTTCTCAAGGCGAGTACTTCAAAGGCAACCATAGTGATATTCAGCAATGAGTTACGTAGCAATTTTTCTAGGGTAAATTTGAAAACTTAATTGAACACACATCCATTACCTAAAAGCCAATTTCTTCCTATAGGCCTTAGATAGAATCAAATCTCTTCAACACAGCTTCCCTGCCCCTCCACGTCTGACTCCCATCTACTTCTAAATCTGCATTCTTCACTGCTCTACACCCCAGTCAGGCTGAACTCTCCTCAATTTGCAGTTTATTCTTAATTATCTCCCTTACCTCTTGGCCTTAGACACACTTAAGACAATTCTAATTGTTATACTTAAGCATTCTTCAAATACAAGCTTTTAAATTCTCCTTTCTCCGAGAAGACCTGACCACAAAAGCAACATAGGTCTTCAACACTATTCCTCCTTTTATATTTCTGCCTCTCCTGAGCCTGTCACATTTAAAATCCCTTGCTTATTTTCTGTCATTCTCATTTAGTAGTTTATTCACTGAAGGCTGGGACCATCTCAGTTTTGTTTGTAGCTAAAACTACAATAGTAAATAGCTGAAGGAACATAATAAATATTTATGAGATAAATTGAATATTTGGAAGAATACTTATTAAACCAGAGTAGTAATCATTTATATCATTGATTAATAATTGTGTAAATCATCTTAACTATTCATCTCTAAAGGTTTTTTTTTTTTTTTTTTGTAGAGACAGAGTCTCACTCTATGGCCCTCGGTAGAGTGCCGTGGCCTCACACAGCTCACAGCAACCTCCAACTCCTGGGCTTAAGCGATTCTCTTGCCTCAGCCTCCCGAGTAGCTGGGACTATAGGCGCCCGCCACAGCACCCAGCTATTTTTTGGTTGCAGTTCAGCCGAGGCCGGGTTTGAACCCGCCACCCTCGGTATATGGGGCCTGCGCCTTACCGACTGAGCCACAGGCGCCGCCCTCTAAAGGTCTTTTATATCAGATAATATTACGTATACTACAAAGTATACACTAAGGGACTTTTATATACGTGCATTTCAAACAAGGTAATAAATATTTATATTCTTCAAATATAAATTATATTCTTCTTCATAAAATGGTAATTTTCATCTGCTCATTGGCTTCATAGCTATTTATGTGATTTTAGAAATATACAAAACTATTTTCCACAAATATATCCTCTTTATTAGTTATTTCTTGGCAGGATAGGAATTTGGTGGCATTTTTCTCTGGATTCTTTCCCCCAAATTCCTCTACAGTCCAAATCCTCTCTTTACGTTGAATTGATATGATTGTTTCCACGATAGCAGTCATTTACTAAGAGGCAGAATAAACTGTGGGACCTGTTGCTTGGACATAGCCACTTATGCCAATAAAGCAGAAATGGCCAGGGAACGGCAGAAATGCAAATGATGCTGTTTTGTCAGATATGAGCCAAGTGGTTTGGTATGACAAGTATGAACGTTTGAAACTCAGAGAGACAGGGATTTCTAGAGAAATGCATACTCCAGATATTCAAATGTCATTGCTATTCAATTCTAAAATAATGGAGCCTAAATTATTAAATTGAATCTGTCCCAGACACCCAGAATTAAACCAGAAGCCAATTAAGTTCTTAATGCTATTGGGTATCATGAACTAATTCTCCCAAACTCCAGGGACAAGTTTCATTCTAACCCAGTTCTAAAAATAAGAAGCTGGAAACAGCCTCAGAATACTTTATTTCATCTCAGCTTTTTTATTGGCTTGATTTCTCTCCTGGTGAGGGGGGTGAGTGCAGTGACCTATAGGCCCTTATAAGGTGAAAAGCACTTTTAAATTAAAATTATGATTTTATATGGCAAACTGTGGATGGTGTTTATTTCTTTAGAATGTTAACCTCAAAAATTAAGGGTCAGTAAATTCCTTGGTGTTGAGAGAGAGAGAGACACCATTTTGACACCATTTTGCTCCAGTTAATGGCCAACTACAGTGGAATCTTCATATTTAACTGCAGTTTATACTTGAACATCCAGAATAGCGGCAGATGCTTGTAACTTCCTTATACCTGCACAAGATGTCTTCTGCCCCTTCCCTTCAAATCTTAGCACTTACATCACTTCTTCAGGGAGCTCCCATTGACCTTTCCCCCAAGGTCATTTAGTCACCTTCTTCTGTGCTCACCGGGTAGTGTGATATTTCAATATATGTAGATGAAGGTCTGGGAAAGTGGGGGGAAATAGTCAGAGGTTGGTTAATGGATACAAAATTATAGCTAGGTAGGAGGAATAACTTCTACATATATATGTGCATGTATTATATACAGCACATATACTTAGGCACGTGTGTGTATCTATCTATCTATATATAAAGTATGCATATTTATATATGTGTGTATGTATACGTAAGTTAAGACAGCTTACAATTTTTGTGATTGGGAACTGTCTCCCTCCATGTCTACCACTTGCCTAGAAGCTCTAATATTGTCTGTTTTACAAATTGGTATAATAAAATCACTTTTTTATTCCAAAAAAAAAAGGAAAAAATAAATAAATAAAAAGAATGGGGGCAGAATTAAGTCAATATCTGAGAATAAAGGACCTATATAATCTTTTTCCTGTAGTTTTAGACTCACAGTACGGAAGGACTTGAAAAGTTATATCCTTTTTTAATAAAAGAGACAAATGGAAAATAATTGTTCTTGTTTATACTTTGCAGAACCCTCTTACTTGTGGCCCAGCTGTCAAATCTTCCCATAGTTCCTCTTCCTGACCCAATGAATGAGTTGTTTCACTGCTTCCTGTGAACTCTGCTGTAATATTAGCTCTGTCCGCTGACGGCAAAAGCCTCACCTATCCCTTCATCTCTGCTTTCAGTGCCTCCGTTCCAGTTTATTCTTTCTAGGACTGAATTTGTTCTTTCTTCTCAAAAGTCTTTTCCACTTGTCTTGATTCCATTCGCAACTTCACATGAATGTTGAAGTCTTGAGCAAAGGCTGGGAAAAACTGGCACCTTCTTTTAAGATGAGGAGCCTGCTGTTATTGCTGGCCAGAGATTCAAAAAAAGGAATCCTCCTACACTACAAAACTGTTCTCACATGGCTGTAATGACCCCCTAATATCAAAACCAAAAGTTTTTGCATCTGGGCTTTTATCCTTCCCTCATTTAGCACTGATGACCAACATTTTCAGCCTGGAATTCCCTCCCCCTTTGCTATTTGTGAACAGACACCCTTCAGGTTCTCCTGAATTTAAGGTCCATGTAAAGACACTCCTTCTTGCCCACGAAAGACCCTGAGGCATTACTCTGGCTTATATTCTTTCTATCTATTGCATTGTCCCTTCACATATGCTGTCAGTTTCCTAGAATAGCTAAAGAATCCCTTATCTCTATTTTCAGCCAGGCCTCCTTCTAGTGTTCCATGCTTATATACCAAACTGTCAATACAATATCTCTTTCCAACTGTGCTGCAGAAAAAATAACCTCAACGTGCCCAAAACAGAAGTATCCCTCCTTCCACACTCCCCATCTTACAAATAGTACACCTTCTACAACCGTGTCATTAAAGGTAGCTATTGGGGTCTCCTCTCCTATTTTAATCACATTTCATTGATTCTACCTCCTTACACATACTTTGAGACTTTTCTTCTCTTTCTTCTCACTGGCATTCATTTGGGCATGCCTCATGGTCTCTTGATCCTGTAGCCATAAGTGTTCCTTTTGTCTATCATCTGATCTCCATCTAATCAAACTTCACGAAGATAATCCTTTAACATTCAAAATTTGAACATGTTATTATCAAGCCATTTTGTGGTTTCTTTTAAACTAACTGTTCTTACAACTTAGCTACATCAAATCACCTTGAAGAGAGGTGAAATGCAGTTGGGCACCACTCCTAAAATTTCTACATCAGCACGTTTGTTTGGATTGTACCTGAGCATGGGTATCTTCCACAAGTTCCCAGGTGGTGCTAGTGCTGCTGAACTGAGACCACACTTAACAACTACTTGTAGCCTAATACGTGTGTTTCAAATGCTGTGGCATGGTGTACAGGGTGCTGCCAGCCCATCTCTCTAGCTGTATCTCCTTACCACTAACTCCAGATCCGACAAATGGGCTCCAGCTGCACAAAAATGCCTCCTGCTTCTTGGCTCTTTGCCTTGCTTAGCTATTCCCCTTTTCTCTTTTTCCTTTCCCTGCCTATTTGACAGCTACTCAGCGGCCACACTCCAGCTCAAGTGTCACCATGTTACTGAGGTATTTCCCAGCACTGTTGGGAAATTGAGGTATTTTCCCCACTGCATACTCACACATGCTTCCAGAACTGGCTACTCCCTCCTATGCACCTCACTTACAAACTGAGTCTACTCTTGCCATGGAATATATACCACTTTGTAAGACTTAGCTTCCTATTTCCCTATTTAAATTCTAAAGTCATGTGGGTAGAAACTCTTCTATGTATTCTTGCAGAATGTAGTGGGGCACCTATCTTATTATAGATATTTGATCATTCACTGAAAACAAATTTATGTGATAAACAATTTTTAAAAGCCTATTGCACCATCCCACCTATATTACTTTGTAACTGCTGCATAGGGGCAAGTTATGAATTAAAAAGAAACCAAAAGTATTTTACCTTTTTTGTATAATATAAAATGTGGAGAAGAGGAGATGAGAAAATTAAACCTTCTTCTTTCTGCTCCTTAATGAATAAAGAAACACTGAGAATAATTTGGCTAATGGACTATCAGGCCATATAACTGACTATATCGCAATTCCACAAGAATTAAGAGGCTCTAGTAATTCTATTGCGTTCTTAGCTTCATTGAGGAAGGCCAGCATCAACGTAAGATGCATGTACCATGCTTAAATAAAAAAAGGATCTAGGCCCTCTTCACAATGAAGAAAACAATTCACTCTAAATATGCAGTGAGTGGAAGGATTGGCTCTGAAAATAGATTACCAAATGGGCAATCAAAATTAAATCTTTGTATTGCTATCAATCCAGAGAGATAAATCCCTCTAATGTCATCCCATTGCTTTTAGGATAAAACATCATATAGATGTTTTTCTAAAAATAAAAGCTGAAGTAGAACTAGTAGACCATGACTCCAACTACTCCCAAAAGTTCTTCAAACTGGATAGGAATGATAACAAATGGAAACCGAAAGTGATGTAAAGAGGCAAAGAATACTGACTATGGCATGTAAGTAAATGTAAAACCTAGCAGTATTTTCTTTTTTTAAAGCCAATATGGTATCATTACATTTTGGGTTTTATAACAGATATAGGACCAAATTAAAGGATAAAAAGGTAAATAGAACTGTATTTTTGTGTAACATGGTATGATATTAAACTCAGTATTTTTTACATAATGCAAGAAATAAAAAGTATAACAAAAAACTAATTTAGAAATTAAAATAGAATAAAATAATATTCACAGGATAAAAAGGGAAGCAAAAAGAAGCACAAACAGAAAAATCAAGCAAATAATTAGAACAAAGAGAAAGCACATCGAAAAGCTACGGACTAACATAGTGTATGTATCAATAGTTACATTAAATGTAAATGAAATAATTATAAGTCAAAATTTATCAGACTGGATAAAAATGTCTGTGGCTCAGTGAGTAGGGTGCCGGCCCCATATGCCGAGGGTGGCGGGTTCAAACCCAGCCCCGGCCAAACTGCAACCAAAAAATAGCCGGGTGTTGTGGCGGGCGCCTGTAGTCCCAGCTGCTCGGGAGGCTGAGGCAAGAGAATCGCGTAAGCCCAAGAGTTAGAGGTTGCTGTGAGCCGTGTGATGCCACGGCACTCTACCCGAGGGTGGTACAGCGAGACTCTGTCTCTACAAAAAAACAAAAAAAAGTCAAATATATTAGTATTTACCAGATACAAAGACACAGGTAAGTTGAAAGTAAAATGATAAAAATTATATACTATGCAAACAGTAAGTATATGAAAAATGGTATAGTCTTAGAAATATTGAACAGTGTAGACTTCAAGAAAGAGATATTACCAAAAATAAGTGGGATAATTTATTGGAAACACATAAAATCCTAAAAACTGTAGACATGATAAGACTTCTAAATAGATAAAACAAAATCTGACCAAACTAAAAGAAGAAATACACAAATCCAAATCAACAATTATAGTCATATATATATGAAAAAAAACCCTCTCACATTAATATACAAGACAAGTAGCCGCATAATAATAAGAAGGCTGTAGAAGACAATAGAACCCTACTGACATGTGCAGAATATTACTTCCATAAGATAAGGTTCAAGCTGTGGCTGAGCCCTTCACCGGAGGGGCATGCTGAACACCCTCACATTGTGCACATTAGGTTCCACCAGTCACACTCCCTCCACCCCACTCCTCTTCTCTACCTGCTTTCCCCTCCCCCTTGCTAGACTATATTTGTGTTTCATCATTTGTGTAAGTGGATGGAAAAAAAATCCCATCCATGGTACTCAACACTAACATGAAACCAATAAATAGAGTAAATTTTTTTCATGCAAACATGAAAATTTCATAAGCTTCATTTATATGCTGTGCAAAATCCTGCAATAAACTTCAAAAGGTAGAAATATTGGCTATTTCCCAGACCCAAATGCAATTAAATAAACAATAATAAATATCCAAGGCAGATAAAAGAGTTGAAATAACATGTTCATAAACACTCTATAGATCAAAGAAGAAATTAAAAGAAAAATTATAAATTTTTTCTTTTTTTTTTTACACAGAATCTCGCTTTATCACCCTCGGTAGAATGCCGTGGAGTCACAGCTCACAGCAACCTCCAACTCCTGGGCTTAGGTGATTCTCTTGCTTCAGCCTCAAACTGAATAATAATGAAAGTTAACATTAAAAATTTCCAGGAAGTCGCTATAGTAGGGGAAAATTTATAGCTTTAAATGATTTCGATGTTCATATTGAAAAAGATGGATTTAAAAATTCATCTTAAAATAAAAATATATTCCAGCTCCATCAATGTAAACATGAAAGAAGTAAAGTCTCCATCTTTCTTTAAGGCTGCATAATATTCCATGGTGTACGTATACCACAATTTATTAATCCATTCGTGGATCTATGGGCACTTGGGCTTTATTTGCGAAACTTGGTAAATGTAGAATGTAAATGTTTTGGCACAGTAACTGAGGTAATGCCAGGAAGGCTATGTTAACCATTGTGATGAAAATGTGTCAAATGGTCTATGAAGTGAGTGTATGATGCCCCATGATCATATCAATGTATACAGTTATGATTTAATAAAAAAAATTCATCTTAAAAAGCAAAATAAAAGCAAATTATGAAAAAATAAAAGAATTAATCAATGAAATATAAAACTGATAATGGAGAAAATTATTATAGTCAGAGTGGTGGCTCCCCAAAATGTCCATGCCCTAGCTACTGAAGTCTGTGACTCTACTACCTCACATGGCAAAAAAGACTTTGCAAATATGTATAATTAATATTTTGTGTAGCTCAAAGGAGTAGGGTGCTAGCCCCATATACTGGAGGTGGTGGGTTCAAACCCGGCCATGGCCAAAAACTATTAAAAAAAAAAAGATTTTGAACTTTAGAATTAAAAAAAAAATCTCAGATGCTGTATCCTCACAGGGGCACATGTAAAGGCTGGCATAAGGAATTCAAGGAAAAATATTATTCTATAATTTTTCACATAGATGGGAAAATAATCTTAAGATGTTAGCAAATTAAATGAAATGTACACTATGACCAGGTGCAGTTTCTCCCAAGAAGGCAAGATGATCTGACTTGTAAAAAATCAATATGTAATTCATAATATTAGAGTTTTAAAAAAGATATCTTCACAGATGCAGGAAAAGCATTTGTAAAAAATTCAACAGCCATTCATGATAAAACTCTCAAGCAATTAGGAATAGAAAAGAACTCCCACAAACTGAGAGCATCCTTGAATAACCTACATCTAACATCATAGTTTCTGCTTAATGACTGAGCACTCTTCTCCTAAGAGTGGGTCCAAAGAAAGGATGTCTACTCTCACCACTTCTATTCAGTGTTATACTAAAGCTCCAGCCTGTCTTTATTCAGAAATGACGAAATTACCTAAAAATAATCCTATGCAAAGAAAGAAAAATATATCAACATTAATAAGTAAATTTAGCAAAGGTATACTATGAAAGGTTAATAAACAAAAACCAATTATATTTTATAAGCGAGTAGTAAATAGTTAAAAATAAAATTCTCAAGGTTGGGTGCAGTGGCTCATTCCTATAGAGGTCCTAGCACTCTGGGAGGATCCTAGCACCCTAAGTTGGGAGGCTACCTTGAGCTCAACAACTTGATACTGGCCTAAGCAAGCAGAAGACCCTGTATCCAACAAAAATAGAAAAATCAGATTGGTGTTGTGGTGGGCACCTGTACTCTCAGCTACTTGGGAGGCTGAGGCAGGAGGATCATTTGAAACCAGGATTTTAAGGTTGCTGTGAGTTAGGCCTACACCATGGCACTCTAACCTGGAGAAACAGAGTGCAACTGTCTCGTAAGAAAAAAAAGTTGAAATTCACAAAACAATACCCTTTATAATAGTGTTAAAAACATAAAGTTGATCTGAAGATGGGCAAATAAAATTCCAAAAAGTTTTTATTGAAATCCATAAGTTGACTATATGGAAGTCAAAAAACTTAGAACAGCAAAATTAAAAAATATCTATTTTATACTGAGTTTGACTGTTGTTGACATATATGGATGCTACTGATTTTAAATTCACGAACCCATTTTAGAAAAAGTGCTACATCCCTCATTGCTGGTTATCACTACAGTCACCTTCAAAGTGCTCCCCTTGGGAAGCTATGCACTGATTCCAACACCTCGTCCACCCTTCAAAGCAATTTAGAACTCTTTTTCTGGAATGGCTGTCAGAGCTATTGTCATATCACCTTTCATGTCATGGATGTCATCAAAATGTCTTTCTTTCAATATTTCTTTTATCTTTGGGTAAAAAAAAAATCTTTAGGGTCCAGGTCAGGTGAGTAGGGAGAGTGTTCCTATACAGTTACTTGTTTGCTGGCTAAAAACTCCTCACAGACGCTGCTCCGTGAGCTCTTTGCTTTTGTTCATCCTTGAACTCCTCCTTCAGGACCCTTTTTGCAAACACCTTTCTCATGCCAAGAATTTCACTTCAGATTTGTCTGCTATGCTTCTAACAGTCAACTGATGATTTTGATGAACCATTCCATGAATTGTCTGTCATTCCATTCATTTTTACAATGTTTTCCTTAGTTCTGCTCGTTCCTGCCTGTCCTGACCTCTCTTCATCGCTGGCGCTTTCTTTCCCCTCAGAAAAACATTTACTCTCCACTGCCATTTTTTTTCCTGGCATTATCCCCATAAACTTGAACAAGTATGTCCCTGCTTTCATTTCACTCTTGCCAAGTTTTACAAGAAATTTAATGTTTGTTCGTTGTTCTAATTCAAGCTCTGACATTCTCTCAAGAACACACCAAAACATGCACCGTTCACCAAGACATCATCACATGTTAACATGAACACAGCTCTGAGACCCTGATATACCAAGGTTAGGAAACATTACACAGCTGTTTGTACAGTGTTTCCTGCCTAAGTTCATGGTGGCAAGTTTGTGAACTTAATTATCAGGTCTCATCTACAATAATTTTGTAACCTGAGACTTTGATGAATTTATTTATATTTCTAGGTATCTCTTAGGGTTGAATCTTGGGGATTTTCTACATTTAGGATCCTATCATCAACAGTGATATTTTTCCCCCTTTTGTCCCCATTTGGATACTCTTGGTTCCCTTCTGTTTTCTGACAAATGGAACAGAAAAGAGAGTTTAGAGATTGATTTACAAGTTCATAATCAATTAATATTCAACAAAGATACCAAGGCAATTCAATGAAAGAAGGTAAAGTCTTTTGTAACAAATGGTGGAACAACTAAATATCTGTACAAAAGAAAAAAAAAAAAAAAAACCTTTACCAGGGTCATAGCATACCCCAATGTGATGTGTAGGTGATTATTACACGATGAGAAATATAAAAGCTAAAAGCATCTTGAGAAAGGCCAAGATTTCTTAGTAAGATAAAAACCACTAACCATAAATGAAAATATATATATGGGCGGCGCCTGTGGCTCAGTGAGTAGGGCGCCGGCCCCATATGCCGAGGGTGGCGGGTTCAGGCCCAGCCCCGGCCAAACTGCAAAAAGAAAATAGCCGGGCGTTGTGGCGGGCGCCTGTAGTCCCAGCTGCTCGGGAGGCTGAGGCAAGAGAATCGTGTAAGCCCAAGAGTTAGAGGTTGCTGTGAGCCGTGTGACGCCACGGCACTCTACCTGAGGGCGGTACAGTGAGACTCTGTCTCTACAAAAAAAAAAAGAAAATATATATATAATCTGGATTTCAGCAAATTAAAAACTTCTGCTTATCAAATTACACAAAAATAAAATATATCTGGGAGAAAATATTCTCAGCACAAGGGTCCAACCAATTCCTTGCACCCAGAATACAATGATGAGCATTTACAATTAAGTAATAAACTAATTTAATAGGGATAAAACATTTGAGCAATTTGCAAAATTCATAAATACACAATAGGCACATAAAAATACTTTGAAGTTCTTCAATCATTATGAAAATTAAACTCACAAAGATAAACCACTTTGCACACCATAAACGTTAATACTGGCAAGATGTGAAGTGACATGTTAATACACTGAATAGAGAGAGTAATATTATCCAACCAACTTGGAAAATGTCTGTTTCTTATAATAGTTAACATATACTCAACAAACTACTGGAAAATTCCAATCCTAAGTATTTATACAAAAATATTTATTAAAAAAAAAAAACCTTCATAGGAAATTTAGTCATTATTTCCCTAAACTGGAAATAACCTAAAAATCCATCAATGGGAGAATGAGTAAATAAATTAAATTTATTCAAGGGAATGTTTGAAAAAGAAGAATTAAGTATTGATATACACTATAATGTGCTTGAGTGTCACAAACACATGAAAGAAATCAGACAAAAGATAGAGTACATTTTTCATGATTCCATTATCTAAAGTTCAAGAATAGCAAAATATTTACAGTGATATAAATCATAACTGAGGCTGCTGAACAGGCATCACAACTAGAGATTGGGGAAAGAGCTTTCTGGAATGACGAAAAAGCTCTGTCTTGGTTGGAATGGTGGTTACATCTATCGAAGCTCATCATTAATTACTTAAGATTTACATGCTATAAGAAATAGTCTCTAGCCAGGCGTTGTGGCGGGCGCCTGTAGTCCCAGCTACTCGGGAGGCTGAAGCAAGAGAATCGCTTAAGCCCATGAGTTGGAGGTTGCTGTGAGCTGTGTGAGGCCACGGCACTCTACCGAGGGCCATAAAGTGAGACTCTGTCTCTACAAAAGAAAAAAAAAAAGAAAGAAAGAAATAGTCTCAGTAAATATGTTCCTTTTGAAAATACAAAATGGAAATGGTAAATTATCCTGCGAAATGCAGTAGAATTGAGCGACAAGGATTAAGGCTTATTTGAAAACAAAGATGACGAATTTTCAGTTGCACTCCTAAGGAATAGTGCATCAAAAGAATGTAGGTATCAATTTTGCCATGCTTAATGAGCATATTCACATCTCCCCTGACTCTGCAAATATAATGTGACCTGTTGAAGGCTTAAATTCCTGTGACTTACATGCCATAACTTATAAATTCATATATAAATCATATGACTTATAATATTTCCTCAAATTAAATTATTAGTCTTATAAAAGTTTAGATAACAGATAAGTATATTACCCTCAAAACTGAAATGTCAAACCCTATTGATATTTTGTTAATGTTTGTCCTCTGATAAATGTACTTCTAAGGTTTAAGTCAACCATTGGTATTAGTGTTGTGCATACATACAAATCTGGACAAATGATGTCATGTACCAATGTGTGAAACATAATTTGTGTTTTAAATTATTGTGCAGCCAGTTTGCAAAGCATATCTGAGATGTTTTACAACATTCTGCTAATAAGGCACGGATCATAAGAATGAGCTGAACAACATTACTTATTTTAGTACAGAAGAACTCAATATTTCCTATTTCTTAATACGGCAGGTTGGCAAAATTAAAGAGATGAATGAAGTAAGACTTGCCTCTTGATCTGAAAGATTATATTCACAAGAAATGTCTTAGGTGCTGATTTCTTTGATACACATAAAGGTGAAAAAAAGCTATACTCAAAATAGTTAATAATGCAAATATAATTATTTTGCTATATAAAAGGTTAGCATCCTGCAGAGGAAGCCAAACAATCAAATTCTAATGACCAGATCTAAGACCGAAAGAAATGTTATAGTGAATGGGGTGGTCTAAAGTATAGGCCATTGCCATGATTCATTAAGATCACAATCATTTTTTTCTTAAACCCTTCATCATGAAACAGTCTTCTGTGGTCCCCAAGCCCAGGGCTAGATATCAGTACAGGACAGTGGCCTGCTAGGAACCAGGCCACATAGCTCATATCACTGCCTAAGGTCTACCTTCGGTCAGATCAATTGTGGCATTAGATTCTCTGAAGAGTGAAAACCCTGCTATAAACTGCATGTGAGGGATCTAAGTTGTGGTCTCCTTATGAGATTCTAATGCCTCAGTGATGAGGAGCAGCTGTAAATACAGAAGAAGTTTCACTCATATGCCCACAGCCCACCTTCTGCTATGCAGCCCACTCGTGAATAAGTCAGATGAAAGGACTTTGTTCATGTTAGAAGAGGATCAACTGTTTGAGATCACAAGTGATGGTGGCCTTAAGAGTATGTTTGAGACAACTTCAAATCTCTATACATTCTGGATTGAAGTTAAGGCAGAATACCCTGAGATTGCCATTAAAATACTAAAAAGTCTGCTTCCGTTTCCAACATCTTATCTTTGTGAAGCAGAGTTTTCTGCAGTGACAGCAACTGAAATGAGATTACGGAGTAGACATGAGCAACATACTTTGGGTGCTACTGTCTCCCACCACTCCCATATAGGACTGTCTGGTTGCAGGAAAACAAGCTCAGGACTCCCACTGATTCTGCATTCTGGTTAGTTGTATAATTATTTCATTATATATTACAATGTAATAATAACAGAAATCAAATGCATGATAAATGTAATAAGCTTGAATCATCTTGAAACCATCCCCCCCATCCCCTGATCTGTGGAAAAATTGTTTTCCATAAAACTGGTCCCTGGTGCCTAAAAGGTTGGGGACCACTGTTGTAGAACATAATAACTTCTTACTCAGCAGGTGATAAATGAACAGACACATAAGATAAATGGGACAGTGACTAGGGAAGTGTGAAGGAGGGGGCACCATGGTGTGACTCTGGGCAGGTGGGAGAACGGTCATGCCAGAGAAGGATGACTGACTTGGAGAGAAGGCATGTTGGAGGAGAAGCTAGCCAGTCCTTACAGCATCTCTACATACTACAAATATTACATGTTAAATATCTATATATTCAAAAAGACAAACCAACTAAATATTTTCAAGTGAAGTGACTGCATCCTCTTCACTAACCACTATCTCATCATATTACTGTTCTATTTCCTAGAAGAAATCTTCTTCCCCTGTGAATTATTATAGAACTCTGCAGTTTGCACGCTGTTCCTTGACTTCTCCATAAGAAAAAGTTACAATTAAAATTAGTAGGAGATAAGAATTTTGTATGTTTCAAATGATGGAATAAAATCTAACCTCTTTCCTAAGGATTTGTTTCTATAATACCTCATCAATCAATGAGAAAGAAAACATAGAAGGCAGGTTGACTAGAGAACAGTCATGTGCCAAATAGGGCTTTCTCTGGTAGACCTCTGGGGACTAGTGTTGCTGACTGACAAACACATTCATCAGAATCCATGATGGAACTTACTTCACATTCCTTCATGAATCTGTTCTATATGCAACTAATCTCATTTTTATTGGAGCACGGTCTTATACAGCAGTAAAACTTTTGGAGAACCATGTAAAAAAATAGTAATTCTCATATTCCTCCAGAACTAGCTTTTTTTTTTCTTTTTTCTCAGAACTTACTTGGATAAATTTCAGTTTGGGTATACATAATATGACAAAGTTAGTGTCTCATCTTTTAAGACAGACCAGATTGGAGACCACTTTCTCTTTGAAGTCCGAGGATATTAATTTTGCTTTGTAAGAGAGTAAGTACATTGAGCAGAGTTCCTAGGCTCTCTGTGAAAAAACAACGATGCCTGAGCAGAGATGCCAGTTTCTGTTTCCTTTGAGAAAATGACTTATATATTCCCTGTTTTATTTTTCTACACTGCAAAGAAGTATCATTGGCATTAAATAGCATTTCTCAAGGTGAGTTCTGGGGATGTGAGATAGTCCTGTATGCCATAGAAAAAGCAAATGTTTTATCAGAATTTTTAAAAAGACTTTTCCATTTCTAAGATCTGTATTACAGAAGATAAAGGGTAATGTTTTTCATCCAAAAGTTGGAGATTCTAATTCCAGTTCTTAAACATATCAGAATCAGAATTTCTTGCGTATGCAAGAGTATAACATTAACCTGTGTCTTGTGATTAGGAAGAGGAGGACTCAACTCTCAACAACAGAGAGGAAGGTCGACTTCATGATCATGAGTCAGTAAATTACAAAGACTATTTAGAAATAGTTCTGCCAACATACGTGTGAAAGGGGCCCTAGTATTTATATGGTGAAAAACTAATCAGTAGAATTTACTGATCAGGAAAGGGGTCATGGTATATGTTAAGGGGACCATAATCTCTTTGTTAGTTGAGATTTTAATGTTTTAAATATGACTTGAATTTCTGTTGATTTTGGAAAATGCTTACCTCTTCAGTGATTTTTTTAAGCATAAACCATCCAAGGTCAAAGAACTCTGGTAAAACATGCTTCCCCCCCCGGAGATTCAAAGTATAGGTTTGTTCGCACATTGAAGGTTCTGTCTGTAACGGTTTAACTCCATGCTTCCCAAATATGTCTGATCATCCAACCTATAACATGCATTTCTATTCCAGGGAAATAGTCACTTTAGAACAGTCTTTGGGAAACATTGACCTCAGACAATTTCCAAAATCTTCTGTTCTTTCAAAAGTCTAAACCTAAATAGACTTCATTTGTAGACTTCCAAAGTAGTGCAAATATCTGAACAATGTTTCAATGCTTCCTCGTAGTTTTCATGGTACTCTCTCAAACATGTTTGGGGTGATCATCATGATCCCATGGTAATATTTTAAAATCGAGTTATACTATTCAAGACCGCTGCAGTGGAAAATCATCTCACGTAAAAAAAAGTAGTCATAGCTGCTTAACTTGCAAAATCTCCAGCCAACACCACCTCTCCCTTTGGAAGTCCTCAAGATTTTCATTCTTCAAAGTCTGCTTTCCAGAATTCCCCATGCTTCCCACATAGTTCCTGTGCAATAAGCATCCTTATGATCCAAATGATTTCTGCTAACCTCACTTCTTTAAGATAAACCTGTAATACTATGGGAAAAAACTAACATTTGTTAGAGTTAGACACTCCTGGGTTCTGATCCTGGCTCCGTCAGCCATCAATTTGAGGGCCCAGGCAAGTGACTTTTTGTAATTTTATTTATTTTCCTTCAAAAGGGAATGATGACCTCTAAGCTTCCCAGGGATAATTGTGCCTTGATTTAGAAACACCCAATACATTTTTTTTCTATTTAACATCCCACGCTCTCATTTTCTTCCACTATTATGAGAATTGCGAACAACTTAAAATGCAGATTTATTATCTAGATATTTACTAATACAAAACTGTTGCTCCGAGGGAAAAAAGATAGTTAATATCTTAAGGAGAAGATCAGTCATCCCAACACAACCTTTATCCTCAGCTCTTACTGCAAGATGTCGTCTTTGTTTCAGAACACAAAAGCAGCATTTTCCAAGATTCTCCAGGGCTTTGTGTCTATACAGGGTAGAGAGCTTGGCAGTGCCTGTCCATTTCAGTCAGGGAGCTCTTAGGACTGTGACTGGAAGGAGCTGGTAAGTGAACAAAGAGGAGGCCAAAATCCATACGATTTCTTCAGTGAAGCCCAGTAACCTCGCATGGCAGCATTTTGGAAATGAAGGGCATTCATTTCTTCATTCTTTTAAAAATACTCATCACTTACCAAGAGTCAGGGGAATGAAGGAAATTGTGGTTTGTAGATATTCATCCCTCAATTACTGCCAGTTCAGCAGGATGCTTCCCTGTGCTCCCGGGGAGGAAGTGAGCAGTGGTTCATGGTGACAGTGAGAACAGCAGAGGAGCACATGCACTGGAATGAATGCAAAAAACCACCCTCCTTCCTACATAAGCCCCCAGGTTAACAACTCTCCTTGAAAGAGGAATTTATCAGGCCTGGCATTCATGCCTGCAATCCCAGCACTCTGGGAGGCTGAGGCGGGTGGATTACCTAAATGCGCAAGCTCGAGACCAGCCTGAGCCAGAGCGAGACCCTGCCTCTAAAAGTAGCAGGGCCCCTGTAATCCCAGCTACTCTACTCGGGAGGTTGAGGCAAGAGAATAGCTTGAGCCCAAGAATTTCAGGTTGCTGTGAGATATGACACCATGGCACTCTACCGAGGGAGACAAAGTAAGACTCTGTTTCCAAAAAACAAAAAAAGGAGGGGCTTACAAATCCCAATTATATTTCAAAGAATGAGTCCAGGTGATTTTTTTGGAATTTAATAAATTCCAAAGGAAGAATTCCAGGAGGTAAAGCTCATGTTCTGTGCATTATTTAGCAATGAATGACCACATATTTTTTAATTTTCTTGGATATACATTTGCACCTAAATTTAAAAAGAAAGTAAACTAGGAAAATTCTGTGAATTATGTGGCAAGGCACTGCATATTAGAAGCCAGAGAAACAAGACTATCTATATTATTTATCTCAAACTAACCTGTCACCAAAGCCAATTTCTGTTATAAAAGATTCATGGTTCTTTCTTTTGAAGTTGTATAAAAATAACCTTCCCCAAAATTATGGGTGGCTTAGTGTGTAGGCAGTAGAGTTATCAGTGTTTTAGTTAATATATGGTTTGTTTTGCAAAGAGTTTTGAACATTTAACAGGAATGTTCTTGAATTTCCAAATACTATGTTTGCTGCAGCAAGACATTCCGAGTAATCATTACCTCTAGCTGTGCTCTCCATCTTCCCCACTGCTGTGCACTGTGTGTGCCTCTTTTAAGGTTGAAAGATATGCTGCATTTTTAGCCTCCCGACAATAATTATGTAGTTGGTGAGCAGCCACCATTCAGCTCAGGTGCATTTAGCTTCTGCTTTATCCCAGTTATGTGATCATGAGGCACTTCAAAAGGTGACACAAAAATCAAACACTGTAACGATATGAAACCCAGGATTGAAGTTATAAAGGTAGAAAAAGTTATTTTGAGTGAAGTGGAAGATAGAGCACACCTTTCAATAGAGGTTTTATTTTTTTAAATATTTTCTTATAATTGTTAACCCTGAAACAAATTATTTTATTTTATTTATTTTTTTTTTGGCCGGGGTTGGGTTTGAACCCACCACCTCCGGCATATGGGACCGGCGCCCTACTCCTTGAGCCACAGGCACCACCCACCTGAAACAAATTATTGAAAAATAATTTATAAAATTACCAATAGAAATTATAGATATACACACACATACCCTACAAAGGACCCTTTAAAAGGCTTAAAAATCTTTTTGATCTTTTCCTTTCACAAATATTACAATAACTTCATAATATTATCTCAAAACAGTTATTTACCTAGTAACACGATGGAGATTTTTTTTCTTTTTACTTTAGGACCTTTGAGTGAAAACTATTTCATTTTAAGATTCCATCCAACATGTCCTTTAAAACTTTTTTTACTAATAAAACACAATGAATGTAAAATTTAACTAAATGTATTACACTTGAAATGTACAAATAAAATAAGAAGCTTTAACATGTTAAAACCATATAGAAATTTCTTCAACATATATACAGAAGGTGTCAAAAATTTGTATACGCATTTTAAGGAAGGAAAAAATCTGTGTTAAAATTGTAATATTCGATATATACTGATAACAGAAGATGGATACAAGTCACATTTGACTTCTGCCATTACAAGAAGTGCTCAAAAGTGGTTGTCATCAGCGTCCAGATGCTTCTGATTATAGCAAATTACTTGCTTAAGCAACGTTGACCAGAGGGTCCACTTGTATCACTGCACGTGCCCTTTCAATTTCTTCTTGAGGTATCTACCACCCGTGTAACCAGTTTTCCATGGTACAGCACATCCTTTAAGTTCCCCCTTTAAGTCAAGGGGTGTTAAGTCAAGAGAACATGGGGGAAACTCAACTGTACCTCTCTGTCCTGGCTAAGTCGCATGGCGGTCAGCTCTCCTGTCTCAGTGCATGTAAACATCTTTGGATAAAAACTTTCCATTTTGTTGTTTTAAGAATGTGTGGTATGGCTGTTCTGCTATTCCCATCTCACATGCACACTGTTTGGTAGACCGGAGTGGCAGGTGTGTAAATTGTTGCAACAGTTGACCAGTTATCCCTGATCCGTGTTGAAGACCTCTTTATCAACACTCTTTCATCTTATATTTATATGTACATATACCTTTTCTAGATTCTATTTATGGCTGACCTGTGATCCCTTTTAGATTCCCATTATCTTCTTAATCCATTATCCTTCTACTGTGATCTCCTATGTTTTAGTCCCTTCTACGTAGACAATAGTTAAGTTTCAAAGCATAACTTCTATAGTTGCCAGTTGGAGCATTCAACTTCAGAAACTTAATTTAAGCAAAAAACAAACTAAAAAAAACTGATTATGAACAGTAAAGGAGAAAAATAGGTTAGAAATGTAAACTTTATGAATATTTTTTCAAATATGTAAAATAAAAAACAGTACAATAAAATTTTGACTTTGAATGCTTTTTTCCTTATAAATCTCCATAAAGTAATAACCAAATTTTTGCTTATTCCAATGTGCTTTCAAATTTAAGGTCGTCTATATTAAAATTTCCATTGCTGATTTCACATGCATAAAAACTCAGAAAAAAAAAATCTCAGAATGAAATACTGTAGAATTCAGTTTGTTTAATGTCTTTTTGGTTGGTAAGAGTAAAGGTATCAAAAGTCTTTGAGAGGCTGGCTGTGAATATTACTGGGAAATTGGAGATAGTTATAATAAATAGCCCTCAAAATGGAGAGCCACAAGTCAAACTGCCTCAATGTGAACATATGATGTTAAAACACATATCCTAGTCCACTGGGTCTTCTTGCAGAACTCCTCAGATGGTATTTATCTTCAAGCTTTTAAAACATCAATTTTCTCCAAAACATATGAAGAATTGAGCTCCCCTGGGTATGAGTTTAGAGTCTGCAGTTCTTACTGTGATGTCTCTAAGTTTGATTCACCCTGCTATTTCAAGAGTGTGTCCATGAAGGGAAATCCTTACTACTGCTTTAAAGGATAGCCTGATCTTTTCCAGACACAAGCAGGCAAGAAAAAGGGATGAAGAGGGAAGATTTGGTTTGCATGGCCCTCTCTACCTGTTGGCATTATCCTTAGGCCTTCAATGTGCATGGACAACAGCTGGTGGATGCCAGCTTTACCTCTCTTCTTAGAGACAAGCACATTCAGGTTCACTGTGGGGAAGGGACCTTCCATTTGAAACCAAGATTTAATCCTAATTCAAAAAAATAAAAGAACATGCGCAACTCCTCCTTGGGAAATATGTGTTAGAGTCAGGGAGAGGCACATATTCAATGATAAACTTAGTTCCACAAAAATTTCTCTCTTGTCTAGCAGAAAAGTAAAGGTACCATTTTTGAGGATTATAATGATTTTATGACTTACGCCTTTTAATTTTTCTATGACACAGGACTAATGAAGTTTTAAGTATGTTTATCCTACAGACAATGAGCAGCTATCTTGTTTAAATATAAACTTACATAAATATCTTTATTTAAAGTCCTAATATTTAACAATTCAAATGAGGGGAAAGACATTAAAAACATATACTGGTGGTAGACATGTTTTGGATTTTTTTCAATTTTAGAATGGAAGCTCTTATTTTCTTTTCTTTTTTTTTTTTTGTAGAGACAGAGTCTCACTTTATGGCCCTCGGTAGAGTGCCATGGCCTCACACAGCTCACAGCAACCTCCAACTCCTGGGCTTAAGCGATTCTCTTGCCTCAGACTCCCGAGTAGCTGGGACTACAGGCACCCGCCACAACGCCCAGCTATTTTTTGGTTGCAGTTTGGCCGGGGCTGGGTTTGAACCCGCCACCCTCGGTATATGGGGCCGGCGCCTTACCGACTGAGCCACAGGTGCCGCCCGGAAGCTCTTACTTTCAATCAAGTACCACAAGACCATATTTTAAGTCTCTTACCCAGGCTTCTGGAGAAATAACGGCTCAGAATACTGGCTCTTGTCAGCAAAACACAGTTCAGGGTAAATTCTGAGAGAAAGCACTGCATGGAATGGTGGAGGCTCTTTAAGGACCGTTAATTGCCCCAAACCCATTAAAGAATAATGTAGCTTCTCTTTCTTTGTAATATTTTGATCTTTCCTTTTGCTATAGCATAATACCATGAGTTAATACTTTATGTGAAAATCTATTTCCAGGAACATCCTATTGGGCTGCTGATCAGAAAACACTGATCTCTGGGAGGGAAGGAAATAGCCATAAGGAATAACATGGTCCACGTTTTAAATGGGGTGAGTTTGTTTCTTTTGTGTCTAGTACAGAAAAAGAAGAAATAAAGAGACAAAGACACTTTCAAAAGACTTACTAGGACACTATAAAAAAAAAAAAAAAGATACTGAAAAAGTTAATTCCCCCAAAGAAAAAATTAAACCCCTCAAGGCCAGGATGGTAAAAATAGATGTCATTTTATTCAATTGAATAAATGAATTCTAAACATGAATACGGCACATAATAAAAGATGACATTATAGTCTTAAAGGACCTTTCGATCTAAGGCAGGCAGCTTATAAATTAAGGGTATGTATATTCATGCAAAGCAATTATTTGTCAAAATTTTTATAAATAATTTTATAATTTCCTCCTCCCACACAAATACATTCCCAGGGCACGGATGAAGGAGGAACCGCTTTAATGGGAGAAAAGCCGTTACAAACAATAACAAGTGTGCTTTTTTCCTTCTCTACTATCTGTCTCACTCCAGCTCTTATAAAAGAGATAAACAGACAAAACCATTCCAGAAAGCAGGGATCCAAGGGGAACTCTCACTCGGCGTGCCCCCCCCCTTGTTGCAATCATTCATTCAGCAAATACTTATTGATTGTACACTATGCACCACACAAGCTGCTAGGGGCTGGGGATATGATAATGAGCATGATGCAGTTCCTTTCTTCAAGGAAATTACTGTCTAGGGGAAGAGACATCTACAGGCTATTACAATGTCGCACACTAAATTCTCCCCTCTGAATACCATATTCTGTGAGAGCCAGAAAAAACATCAAGAATGCCTGGATTTTGAAGAGATGCAAAAGTTCTGTGTGTGAAAGGGGAGATAAGGTTGAGATAAAAGTTAATTTTGTACATCTTTTTAGATTAGGGAATGGAGTAAGATATTCCACAACCACCTGACTCTCTTCTCCCCACCACCGCGTTCCTCATATCCACCCTGGCTATTCTTCCATACGCAGAGCTCAAGACAGTCATCCTAATTGTTTGTGTATCCTACAGATAAATCTTCAAAAATTCTGAGCACCACGTGGCTGCAAGGTAGTGTCTCCCAGAGATTCCTCATCCTTCTTAAACCAGTATCACAAGCTCTTAAGTAGAAGTTTCATCAGAGACATTGGGATAAATAGTTACCAGCCCCAGATAAGAAGTAATAGAAACCAATACATTTTCAAATGAAATTGGTAAGTAAATATAAGCTTAAAACTGTGTTTTCCTTATGTCCACATTGAGAAAATAAGAGGAAGAGAATTTTATGGAAGGATTCATAAGGAAATATTTATGTGGTAAAAGGGATGCTAGAGGAATCTTCCACGCCCAAAGGGAAGAACAAAAACATCTTTGTCCTTCAAGTCAAGAGGGAGGAAAGTCAAAAGGATCACAACCTCCAGGGAAGCCACCTGGGAGACTAGTCTCCGACTTCCTAGAAGGCTTAGTGAGCAGGAGAGATGGGCTGAAAGGCTGCTTTGAGGAGCAAGAGATGGAGAGTTGCTGATATATTAGAACTGGGCTGTCCTCTCACAGTTTTCATGGGCACAGAAGCACAAGAATTTCCTTTTTGACCAGATGTTGGCACCAGAAATGGGAAAGCCAACTTGGACACATTTGAACTTGCTGAAGAGGAGTGCCCTGAGAGACACCATCTGGAAAGGCCCTGGAACTCCAACAAAGAGAATCTGGGTAGAAGACAACTCGGAAACACTGGAACTTAGGGGGCCAACAGTACACAAGAGGAAAAAGCATCACTCTCCTCAGGGGAAGCCTGACCATACACACACAGTGGGGCCTCTGGAATCCCACAAAAGCAGCTTGCAGAGACTCAACTTTGAATAGCTGCCCAGCGCACGGAGTGCAAGGCCAGCTGGACACTACCAAGCAAGTAAACTTTCCTTCCCTCTTCCCTCTGCTTTCTTCAGCTCTCAGGATCAGAACCCAAATAAAGCAAAAGAACGAAAAGAAGAATAAGTAAAAAGCCCAGAAAAGAGATGCTAGGAAAAATTGTCCTAAAGTTAGAGAACGGAGCTAAAACATAATCACGGGTACATTGCCTGTCACTCTGGAACACGACCTACCAGGCTTACCCATGGGGAATGAGTTGTTGTTGGATTATCTCTCCTGACTAGAGCTCAAACTCTGGAATTTCAAATTAACTTATAGATTCCTATCCAGGATAAATTGTAACCCTGAAGTATACAGTTCTGAGACGCCACAACTTAGGAATTTAGAAAACTGAACCTAGCTTTCTTTTCCTAAGTCACTGTATCTATTCCTCAAATGTTCTTAAATTCGCTTTACCATCCTATTGACTCTCCTCAACAAGCTGCATACATTTTTGACACGTTCCCACTTTATAATTACATGAAAGTCATATTTAAGCTTTTTTAAAAAATGCTTTGATAGAGAGTTCTCTGTCTCTCACTGCCAACCACCAGCCTGCAGCAGAAACCCAGCCAAGGAAAGAAAAAAGACTGAATGATAATTCAGCTCCCAAGGCTTTATTATTACATGTGACTGTTCTAATTTCAGAACTGCTAATTTATATTGTCAATATAAAGTGACTTTAAAAGTTTCCGTTACCTGAGAGTGATCATAAATGTCATGCATCTGTCAAAATTATATTTTCAGAAAAAGAAGCACACTTCCTTCAATGCATTTTTTTAAGTAAAAGGACAAGAGGAGATGAAAAAAACCAATCTTGCCTTTGATTTTTGAAAAAATCCCAGGAGTTGTATTTGTTCTGCTTACATTTAACTCTAGTCTCCTGAACTACAGAAGGACGGTAGAGACGTTCACATGCACCACTAAGAAGAAACAAGAATAGGCATTTTTTTGTTCTTCTTTTTAGTTTTATGTTTCATTTTTTAGCAAAAAAAAAGGGGGGGGGGGAGTTTTATGCATGTTATTAAATGTAGTCCTAAGACAATGTAGTTAGTCAGTGACTTGTAGATATCATCACCATTACTGTTTTTCCTGTAGACTCTCTCTCTTTTTTTTTTTTTGGTTCGGAAACTATGACTACCATTTAACACCTCTTTTTGATAAAGAGCTGAGTATTTAACAGACCTTCCATGTGTTTTTAGTTTTTTCAAAAACGTTTTTGATATAATTGATAGAGGTTTCTATTAAAGATAGTCTATTTAAATTCACAAGCACTATGTGTGCTAGGAAACACCCAACCAGGCATTCATAAAATATAAAAGTAAGGCCCCAAGATAAAATTTTCATCAAGACAATTTCATCTTAATTCTACTTTATCCAAATGATATAAATGATACCAATAATGTATTTTTTCTTGTGCAATTATACAAGCAGATGGGATCTTATTATAGATTTTTTTTGCATAGCAACAGTAAGATTAACTATAACCAAAGTTGAGATGACCTATAAAACCTGGCACAGAGTGTGCCATACAAGATGTTAACATTTAACATCCCAAACACAGAAATTCAAATGAACTAAAATGCAAAAAAAGGGCATTTAAGTCAATAAAAGTAGCAATGCATGAGAATGTAAAATTTATAATTCACAATGGGGGGATATAATCCTTGGAATCAAGTAAGAAATTTGGAGTCGAGCGGCTCCTGTGGCTCAGAGGGGTAGGGTGCTGGCCCCATATGCCGGAGGTGGTGGGTTCAAACCCAGCCCCGGCCAAAAACTGCAAAAAGAAAAGGAGATTTGGGGTCAGCAGATCTACGTAGATTCAAGTTATAAGCTTCCTACTTAATGGCTGGGAAATTATAGGGATGAAAATCACGTACATTATTTTAGCCTCCATTTCATCACAGTGCCTATTGCAAAGTGTTTTTCAGTATGTGGAGTACTCTATACACTTGTAAATATTGTTCTCAGGTTAATGATTATTAAAGTTTCTGTTTTATACACATTCTTTTTCTTTTAGGGGAAAGAGAGTCAGAATAATATGAAGCAGTTTTTTGAAGACTGCAATCAATTATGGGAAGAAGACGAAATGTATCATCTTTGAAAGCTCCAGTCTGACTGAGACTTTGAACTTGAGAAATGAAGAATCTGGAGGCCTGTAAATGGAGGCTTCTCCGCTGCTGCTTCTGCACACAATGTCTGCTCATTGCTGGCCAATGGAGTGAGAAGACAAGGAACACAGTTCACACCCAGCATAGGAAAGAGCCAAGTGCAGCAGCTTTTACCAATCACAGGCATTGTCTCCCAGAGAGCAGAGCTGCAATCAGGCAAGCACTCAAAGTTCTGGACCTCAAGGAAAGACCTTCTCCCTCCTTTTTTGCTTTCCTGAATCTACTGCAAACCAATGACAGAAGAGACTGCAATGTAGGAATTAAAGACCCATCATGCCCCTAGACTGCACGTTGCTGGGCATCACAGAATAGCTTCTGCAATGTTTAGCTCTAAAGTGCCTGGTGGGAGCCCCTAGATAACATCCCACTTTTTCAAACTGCAGCTAGCTTCTCTGAGTTAAGCTGACACAGAGAATAAAAGAAGAAAGAAGTTAAACCTCAGAAAAGGACAAAAAAAGAACATGAAGTTTCTCATCTTTTAAGAAAATATCTTGTTCTTTGGAATTACATTTTAGGAAATAAAATCTCATGATTTGGATTCAAATTATTTTATTGCATGAGAAGATAGTCTGTAGCTTCTGGAGTAAAAACTAACAATAGCCAAAAAGGAAAACAAAACCCCAAGGCAAACAGACATAAATTTATTTATAAGTAGCAAACAGTCACTTTGGACTATTAAGTAACTTATTATGTTCAGCTATTTCTCCTGCACTTTCCTGGAAAATCCTGAGAAATATAACATCCCAGAAGGTAAACAAAAAATAATGCATCAGATGATATGTACATGGCAGATTTATAGCTGCTGCTTATAATTTTGGAAAACTGTGGATATTGCCACTTATTCAAATGCGTATTGTAGCATTCTAGGAGGCAGCTCCTTGCCATGTAACTAGCTTTTCATTTGGAGAACAACTACACAAATCATTTAAAGATCAGCTAATCAAAAATTTAAGAAAAAATGTACACATAACTTAGGAATTTCTGTTTTTGATAACAACCAAGGTCACATGTAAGTAATAAATCCCAGCCTGCAGCAGCTGGGCTAATAAAGTTGCCAGTGAGTCACATTCTAGCTAAACATACGCATATGGGTTTCTATTATAATTACAATTACCCAGATGATATCAATTATTTTAAGAGTAAAGGGTATTTCTTCACACCCCAGCAAAAAAAAAAAATTACCCAGAGTAATCTGTTTTCAACAAATCCTCTCATGTATTCAAGACACCCAGGTTAGGATTCAGATTTTAGTCATGAAAAGGACGGCTTCTGGATCCTGACTTGACAGTGTCCCGACGGTGTCCTGCCATCATCGCTGAGGAAACAAAGGTTTTGACTGTGCAGTAGTAAGTGTTAGTGTGGGGTTTTATCCCTCACGATCTTGGTGATCAATATTAGAAGAAAAATATATGTATGACTCAGAATTTGTTCATAATTACATTCCTCATTAATTCTTTTCAAAAAAAAGAATGGTAGTCAAAATGGTATTTTCTTCTTTGGGTGCATAAAGATTGAAATTCAGGAAGAAAAATATAGACTCTAGGAAATTCTTGATTATTTTAGTTTACCTTACAAATATCCTAGAGACAATCATAATAAAAATAACCACAGAATATAGGAATTAAGATTCCACATTTTCAGGCAGTTATACAGTAATTAAGGTTCCATTCTTCAGGCAGTTAAAATATCTATAAAACAGAGCAAAATAGCCTGAGCAGGACCAGAGGTCCAGCCCTGGCAGTTAGGAGTGGCCTGACCTGCTGTGTGTCACTTGGTTCTTGGGGCCTCTGTTTTACTGTCAGGGAATCAGAGGTGATTAAAGTAGGTCATTTCAAATGTCTTTTTTATTTCTAAAGTCCTATATTTGAGCATATAGGATATTCAGTCATAACTTGCAAGTAACAACAGTTCTAGCCCCCAACCCCCAGAAAAATCACAGGCTTTATGATAGATTTCTCTTCTCTCAATAACTCATCTTCAAAAACAGGAAAGCTGGATCTGGATCTGAATCTATAACATATAGTAACCATGATTTTAAAGTCACACTAAACCCTACACAGTAATTTTGTATACACATATATAATTGATGTGGACACACACACTGTCAACCCCCCTGCTACTTGCACACATGTGTATTTACGTGTTAACCTGGAGTCAGACGTTGAAATTGAATGCATGCTGGTCTAATGAATAATGGATGGCTGCCAGGCATATAGAATATAGTCTCCAACGTAGTGATCCACAACTATTTCAAAAAACTTTTTGTTCAAACAGGATACAAATATCTCTTGTTCGCAGGACCTACAATCTGATTATGAGTTATAAACTTGCCGTATTTAACGTCTAAGCTGCTTGCATTTAAATGTAAAGCACAATCAGAATAACTGAGAGTATCAATCATATTAATTTGCAGTGCTAGTAGGAACTATAAATTTGGAAGAAAGTAATCAGTTCACCAAGGAAATGATGTTGATCTCTTAGCCTTATATCATTCTCAGCCTGGAATTTTTCCACTGCCATCAATCAGAAAGAGAAATAAAGCCTTTGAAGCAGCAGAAACCATCAGCCATATGGTTTTCTAGAAGTAATATACATACTAAGGTACTGAGCAGTGAGACAGTCAGAAAACACTGAGTCACACACAGTGTGCGTCTCAGTTCAGAAAATACAAAAAAAAGCGCGTGCGATCTGTCTCTCTCTCTGTGGGTTTCTCTATGTCTCTCACTAGACAAAAGGAGGTTACCTGTGACTCTCTGTAAGTTACTAGAAGAGAAATAAAGCCAGGTGGTAGCTTATGCTCGTAATCCCAGCACTTTAGCAGGCTGAGCTTGAGGCCAGGAATAAGATCTGCCTGGGCAATAGTGAGAGCTCATCTCAAAAAAAAAAAGAGAGAGAGAGAGAGAGAAAGAAACAAAAATTAGTTGGATGCAATGTTTTGCAACTCTGGTCCCACCTACTCAGGAGGCTGAGGCAGATCACTTGAGCCCAAGAGTTTGGGGTTGCCATGAGCTATGGTAATGCCACTGCACTCTGGACTGGGCAACAGAGTGCTAGTCTATGTTCAAAAAATATAAAATAAGAGAGAGATAAAGAGAGAGAGAGAGAATTTCCTGTGTTTACTCTGTGCATGAAATGTACCTGGGGACTCACGTGGTTGCCACACTCTCCCTGCCCCCATCACCATAGATGACCTAAGTGTCAGTTTCACATTTTTGAATCTACGCAAATACTGTGGATAGTGAGTGTGGGGCAAGTGTGCTGCTGGAGGATGTTGGGAACATTAGGAAAGGACAGAATCTACCGTAATAATTTATCATGAAGGGTTTACAGCCTCCCCTTGAGAAGCAGGGAAGGAACCTGCCCCATGCAACCCTGTTTTAATTACGTGCCCTGAGAGGATTTCTCTGAGCGCTGACTGTTCAAGGTGTTCTTCCAAATTTCCTCCAATATGCATCATCTTGAGCAGGAATATGGAGAAATTATCCTTCAAAAACTATTTGTAGGCTCTGAAAGAGCAAGAAAATAAAAACAATATTTCAAAACAAATTTAATGATCAGTAAATTGGTCCTGCGATAGCGACTATTTGTTGCAAGGGAGAATAGACCAAGAAGGGATGAAAGCACATTTCTGAGCACCTGACTTATTTTAAGCATATGGAGGTAGAGACCAGATAACTCGATATTTATACTTAGCTGTGTTATAAAGAATCCATAAAAGTTGTTAGGTACTGCTATAAGGCAGCACAAAGTTCAAGGTTCACTTTAAGTTAAATTCAAAAAGAATAGGCCAAATAATTTCATACAATGAAGGTTTAGAATGGTCTAAGGATGTATCTGATCAGAATTTTATTAAATCAACTATTTACCTGTTTTTAATTTACCCAGTTCACTTAATATGGGTCGTCAGAGGGAGAGTGTGTGTGTGTGTGTGTGTGTGTGTGTGTGTGTGGAGAGAGATAATATGAATGAATCTTGATGTAACATGAGCTTTTCCATTAGGTGGCTCCCTGAACTTTTAACCAGACAGTGGTGCTCTTTTTAAATTTATGGTTATAAAAGACTGGGGAAGGCTTTATGCTATAAAACTCACGGCTTTGTGAAGAAATACCATTCTTTAATACACACGTATGTGACAGCGAGGCAGCCGAGTGACTCTTCCTTCATGGTAATTATCAGTAATTATCCAACTCATTAATGAAAAGCCTGCCAGAAGCAGTTAAGAGAACACACTCCATGTCCTTTGGCTTAAGACTCAGGCTTTCTCTTTTTCCTCTATTCTTCATGCCAGTTGTTTCCTACCATGGTTTATGAATGAGATTAATCCAAGGTTTCGGAGTGAGGCTTGGGTTAGGATACTACTAAGAAACTTACCATAAGCCTATATTGATTTTGGAATCCACAAATGCCTGGAGGATATTTCCATGTGGGTTGCCTTCCCCCACTCCAGCATTCTCAGGACTTAACTCACGATCTTCCTAAAACACAGACAACCTTCCCAACTTAATATAAGAATTTCACCATTGTCTTATCCTCCAACCCAGAAACACTAGAGTTTTTTTATCTCCCAACATCATCTGTGCTTCTCTAAGTCTTGTCAATAATTTGCTTGAAAGTCTCTTACTCATATCCCCACCACCAATGTTTCTCATTTTTAAGGTCTTCTTTACCTCATCCCAGGACAGACTCTCATGACTCTTCAGGGTCACAACAGGCAGGGCAGCAAAACCTGCTAAATACGCTTTGCTTTTCTAGTCCATTTTTTTTGCACATGGCCAACAGGGAGACGGTCTCATTTATGCCACTCTCACCTTGTATCAATCCTGTCCTCTTAGATTCCCCGCACTCCTTAGAGTCTCCCTGTTTACTGGGATCTTACGGCACTTGCACCTTCACCTCCCCACTCCATACTGTACAAACTGTGTCCTGACTCTAATTGTTGCCTGTATATTGACAGAGCCTGAGTCTTTAACTGATTCACACCAAAAGTGCCCTAAAATACACCACGGTGGAGCCTCAAAATACAGGTAGAAATGGAGATTACTGATTATTGACAAAACAGAAGTTCTTTTGGAAGTAAAACAAGGAATATTTCCATTTTTCCAGTCATACTTTGACTAGTACATGCAAAAACAAGGTGGTCGCTCTAAATAATGCCTCTACTCCCCACAATCTTGCTAGGTAGATAATTGGTAATTCATTTGATAGCAATGAAAATGATTTCAGGAAAGGCTGTCTGACTTGCCCAAGACTGTCCATTTGGTAGACTGTAGAACCAAAACACATCTCTAGGTTTTTCTGAACCTAAATCTAGTGTTATTTTTTCTGCCCAATAAAATAGAGTTTAGAGATCTAAAACAGAAAACATTTTTTAAATAGAGAAGATACATGAATTTAAGAGCAGGAAATACTAACCTCTAGTACCTTTTTGTGCATGAAAGGAAGCTAGCTATGATCTTTCCCAGGCAACAAAGACTTTCACCCTGTCCCCCTCCCAAATGTATTCCTAGACAAAAGAGAGTGTGGTCCCCTGCTGCCAGGTGATGAGAGAGGAGCAGCGGCAGAGAAATGACTTCTCTGCTATTTCCAGATCTGTGCTCCTTTTTAAGACCCAAAGGGCAAGACAGTTTTGCCTTTCTTTGGGGGGATTTCTTATAATTTTCAGAAGAGGAAGTCCACACATGGAGGAAGGGTCCCCCATGCCTCACATTATATACTGTCTACCCCGCATTCAGAGCGGTTCTAGGCAGCAGAGAAGGAAATGCCACAGAGGTGCTAGTGGGGCAGGCACAGGAGAGATGAGGAGAGGGACGTTCAGGGGAGAAGGTGTGGCCTGCTAAGCCCAGAGAGAGGATCATCAAGGAATTTGTTTACAGGCAACAAGGAAACACCGAATTTATTATGTAGAAGGGTGAAATGATCCGAAAGGGATAGCATGGTTCTCTAAGTAGCCAGGCACAAAAATAAGCAGTCCTTATTCCAAGCCAATATTTGAATAGCAAAATGGATCAAAATTTTAAATTTAAAAAACATCATATTTAATACTATCTACTAGACATCAGGCAGGATCAATACGACGCTGCTGTTCAGCTTTCTCCATCTTACACACACACACACACACAAAATGATAAAGCACAATTTCCACCCGCAGGGAAGGAAAATGTGAAAAACATATGAAACAAACTCTATGTAAAACAAACTTATGAGCAGTGAGAATCTACAGAATACCTTGTGCTCTCTTTTTTTTTTTTTTTTGTAGAGACAGAGTCTCACTTTATGGCTCTCGGTAGAGTGCCGTGGCCTCACACAGCTCACAGCAACCTCCAACTCCTGGGCTTAAGCGATTCTCTTGCCTCAGCCTCCCGAGCAGCTGGGACTACAGGCGCCCGCCACAACGCCCGGCTATTTTTTGGTTGCCGTTTGGCCGGGGCCGGGTTTGAACCCACCACCCTCGGTATATGGGGCCGGCGCCTTACCGACTGAGCCACAGGCGCCGCCCAGTGTGCTCTCTTTTTATTATGGGTCAAATAGATTCAAAAAAGTACTGAAGCAGTAAGAAAAATAAAATCTCAAATTTTTAGGAAGATTGTCATCCACTATCCTTAATGTTCCAAAATGTTCTCAAAACCAGAAGAGTCTTCTTTATATCCATTCAGATTCTTTATTACTACAGTTTTTGTCCGCTAATTTTCCCACATCTGTCAAGTTGAAAATGGTTACCATCTTCTATATAATAAGCCTCCTGTACTAGAATAATTTTTTAAATAATCTTATGTTGGATAATCTCGATGACTCTAGTATCTTCAATGTTTTCTTATCATCTGATATTCTACTGCTTTTATAATTTGCCTAAACTAAAATTAGACAACAACCAACCTTTTTGGTTCCCTGACCAATACTAAAAAATACAAAATTTGGCTCGGTGCCTGTAGCTCAGTGGTTAAGGTGCTGGCCACTCACATCTGGGGCTGGCAGGTTCAAACCCAGCCTGGGCCAGCTAAACAACAATGACAACTGCAACAAAAAAATAGCCAGGTGTTGTGGGTGTGGCGCCTTGTAGTGCCAGCTACTTGGGAGGCTGAGGCGAGAGAATCAATGAAGCCCAAGAATTTGAGGTTACTGAGAGCTGTGACATCCTGACACTTTACCGAGGGTGACATAATGAGACTTTGTCTCAAAAAATAAAAAATAAAAATAAATAAAATTTGATGATATAACTCACAAATGCCCATTTTGGTTAAAGGAAGGGGAAGCGTATTTTCTGAGTTCTGATTAATCCCAAGCAGAGTTCACGATTTCTAGGTGACTGCACACAACCAAACATCTTAATATTCAGTGTGTGCCTGTAAGGAGTTCAGTGGCCGAGGGAGGACAGCAGCATTAAAGGCACAAAGCGCCCTCGGGTGAATGGGGAGAGATTCTTGCTGACATTGCAGGATTGTCAGAGCGACACCCCTCGGCCCTCGGTCACAGGCTGCAGCACCAGGGAGTCTGCGACAAGCTGCATCTGCTTCTCAACCGAGTTTCTAATTTGCTTGTGCCTAAGGGATGATGTGTCTCCTTCTCATTTAGGTGTTGCTCTCTCTCACTCTGCCCACTCTGCCGCCGAATTCTGCCTCTAGCTTTGTAATGTGTTTTCCTGCAAATGTGTCCAGTATTTTGTCCTAAATTTATGTCTTCTGTGTGCTTCCCATTCCATTTTAAATGTTAAACTGCCTTTAAGGTTTAAAAGAAGAGTGGCACTAATTCCTGTCCCAAGCCAGGGAGTCTGAGCTCAGATAATTGGTGCATCTCCCCAAATGCAGGGTGGAAGGATGCCCCATTATCACCTGATAAGGAGAAGCTGGACCACTACTCCATTTTCCTGGGATTCATTTATGCCCAGGAACCTGTTCAAGGGCGATCAGAGAGGAACTGGATAGGGTTTTAAAGCATGGGTGGTGGAATGATGGCAAAAAAATGGCCCCAATTCTTCTCTTCCCTTTACTAGCTCTTGATTTTGCAGCTGTTCTCATCAAGTGGCATCTACTCCTTCATTCATTGAATCAGGACGGGCCATGGGAGTCATCTTGACCAATAGAATGTGACAAAGCTGACAGTGTCAGATAGGCGTTTGGACCACAGAACCGCTGTGCACTCCCTCTCTTTTAAATTCCTACCACCTACCATGAATACGGCCTGGGCTAGCCCACCCAAAGACGAGTGATCCTATAGAATGGAGCAGACCTGATTCATTACAGATAAGGCTTCTCCAGACCAACTGACCTACCAGCTCAGGGCAAGTGAACACGGGAACCCAGCAGAATACCCAAGCCCAGCTGACCTTGACACTTATGAGTAGTAATAAAGAGTCACTGGGGTAAATTATCAAGTTTGGGGGCAATTTGTAAACCACATTATTGCATCAATAGCTAACTACTATAGTGGGTATGGCTTCCTTCATGCTGAAAAGTCAGCAAGTAAAGTTCTGGATGCTGACAAAGTTAAGTCCTTAATGGACCATAAGAAGAGGTCCTCAAACTGTGAGAGGCGTTCACTTTGATGAAATGAGGACACCTGGGGAGTGTGTCTCAGTCCCAATAAGCTGTAGGGGAATCGAAGAATGTCGCTCAGGACTTTTCTTCCCAGAGCTCATCCACCTAGTTCTCCCCCCGTCCCTTTCCCACCTTGGAACTCCCTTGAGAAATAGCTCCCAGGATTCCAGGGGCCTCCCAGCTAATCCTTCTTTCCTATGAATTTGTTTAGAAATGTTTTTTCTTGAGAAAATAGTTATTTCTTCTACCTTCTAAGGCCTATTCTTTTCTAGTTCTTTCACAGTAGGAATTGGTGGCACATTAATTCCAGACCCAAAATTGCTGGTAGATGAAAAATTCAGGGAAATTTAACCTCCAAGTGTTGGGATTCTGTCTAGTGCAGCAAAGAAAAAAAAAGATTTTACATTAAAATATTCAATGTCCATATTCTGCTATTTGGCATTAAACGTTGGTCCCCAGAGAATACATCAGATAAGTCTAAGTTGACATGGCTGAAGTCAGCCATCTTCACTTTGCTTGGCACACACAGGCCTTTCAGATTTGAATAATGCTTATCACATTTCTTCCAAATGAACCTGAACCACAGAAAACACATTAAAATTTCACTGTGATCCTGTGACACTTGGTTTATACTTTCTTTGTACTTTTATCTTCCTTATCATAATTATAAATGTCTATTTATTTATCCTTTACTAGTCGGTAAACAGGTCAGCCTTGATTCATTTTGGTCCTGTGACTATTTAGTACAGTACCCACAAAATACACATATAGGAGCATTTTTGTTAAATGGATTCATGAATAGAAAGTCTTTAATTTCCAGTAATGATCCTTGTCAAATTTGTTCATGTCGTAAAAGCCTATTTATTTTTACATTTTCCATTGTCCCTCTCTTTACTACTTTTGTCTTACAAGATACTTTACCTTTTTTTTCTTCATAACTAGATTTTTCTTTTGTTTTCCCTCTGTACTTTCAATACATCCACCATTCCTTAGTTTTTGGATCATCTCTTCTAGGTCATGAACAAAGTTAGGTTCACTGAAAACATTTTGTAAAGTGTCTTATAAACCTATCGGGTCCAAGGAACGCCACCTTTGGATAATATGAATAAATAGCATGTTTAAAAAAAAAACACTGATTAAACGGTGTCTTTGTCATAGGACTTTGCAAATTCACAAGAATTTGCAGATTCATTCGTTAGATTCACATTGTGAATCTTCATAAGAGCATAGTATGTACAATTTCCCAAATGCATTAATAAGAGAATGTCTATTACACCTTGTTATGTAAAACTTGTCTGCTTCATAATGCTTTCTAGGCTGCACTGTTCTCAACTGGTTTTTTTTTTTTTTAAATCAATTTTCCTAAAGTTAAATTCAGGACTCACATGGCAATGACTTCTTTTTCATGAACACATGCCCAGCAGACTTCCATGTATCTCTGCTTTCTCCCTACGAACAGTGAACTCTACAGTTTCAAAGATTGAGAAATGGATCAAACCACAGAAGAATGCTCAGAGAGCTGAGAAAATGCTGATTGTAGACAACTTCGAATCCTTATTTGATGGCTTCTTATTCTTTAAAATTCCACTAAAGAAATCAGAGCCCATAAAATAAGCTTGATCATGGAACTACCAGAAAACTCCCAAATCTTTTGCAGAAGTGGAGACCCTTTACGTAATTTTATTCATCATTTATAAAAATTAGGAAGTGTCATATTTTGTCTCTTTATCCTTCCTGGGACAATGCTATGAGTTTTTGTTTTGACTGAATGAATTGATGAACGATTGTAATGTTATACAAATTTATACAAATAAAAGCTGCAACCTCCCTATACTTCCTAACGTAGAGAGATCAAAGGGACAACGCAGTCTCTGAAATATTTCACATCCAGGACAGCAAGTGTTACAAACTGAATTATATCCTCCTTCCCCTCAAAAAATAATCCATATGTTGAAGTCTTAACTCAAGTATAACTCAGAATGTGACTCGATCTGGAAATAAGGCCTGTGAGGAGGTAATTAGTTAAATGAGGTATTATGGATGGACTCTGATCCAACTGGACTGCTGTCCTTCTAAGAACAGGGAGAGACACGAGGAATGTGTGTGCACAGAGAAAAGGCCGTGTGAAGACACAAGGAAGGGCCGCCTGCAAGCCAAGGAGAGAGGCCTCTGGAGAAACCACAATGCCCACACACTGATCTTGAACTTCTAACTTCCAGAACAGCAAGAAAATAAATTTCTGTTGTTTAACACTGTGGTTTTCACAGACAGGTATCATCTAGGTCCATTTGCTGTTAGAGACTGGGCCACACAGCAGGAGGTGAGGCAGGAGCTTCCTCGGTATTTACATCCGCTCCTGATGATGCACATCACTGCCTGAGCTCCATCTGTGGCTGCATCACATTCTCATCGGAGCGTGGACCCTACTGTACACTGCATTGTGAGGAATCTCAGTTGCCTACTCTTTCTGAGAATCTAATGCCTGATGATCTGAGGTAGACCTGAGGTAGTGATGCTCTGGGGAGCCACTGCAAAAACAAATTATTATTAGCAGAGAGATTTGCCTGCACAGAGGTCATAATTAATCAATTGCTTGCAGACTCATATCAAAACCACCTCCAGCTCCAGTCCATGAAAAAATTGTCTCCCATGAAACCAGTCCCTAATGCCAAAAATGTTGGGGACCGCTGGTTTAAAACATCGAATCTTCCGTATTCTGTTCTGGTGCCCTAGCAAATGAATACATTTGATGACAAAGATATAGTCTTTAAACAAACCTAGCAAATTGAACAATAAGTAATTCATTAATTACTCTAACATCTAGGTAATCACTTGGACTTTCTACCTTTTACTTAGATACTGGTAAGAATGTTTACTTAGATACTGGTAAGAACCCAGAACAAAATTCTAGATTTAAGAGCAGGCTCTATGGCTAACTGTACTATGTGTGACTCTGATTATTAAAAAGCTCTAAATATTTTCAGCAAAAGAAGATTGATAAGAACATACTTCTTAGTGTTGTTATGAAGATTAAATGAGATAAGAAGTATAAAATGTATATTAAGCACAGTTTCCAACAACATCTCACAAGGACTCAATACACGTTACTTACCATCATTATTGTTATTGTATTAATTGTATTGACCCAATAAAACCAAATAATTCAAATATCCTATGCAGATTCCTACCTTCACATGGCTTTTAGGATACAAAGTTGCAGAAAGTCCTAGCCTTGGATTGTTAGCTTCTTCTATTATAAAACTGGAAAAACATTTATAAAATAAAATTTACAAAAGCTTGGAAACTTCTGAGGATTGACAAAAGGTTAGGAGAATGGTGACATTTTCCAATCCTTTTATTAAAGTGAATCTCCAATATTGGTCATCAGAACAATAAACAGAGTTAACAATTATTTAGAAGCCTGTATAACCAAATAGTCTCGGAACGTTTTCTGTGTAGGCAGACTCAGTGTGTTCTCATAAAATCTGTGACACCCGTCCAACGTGGGCTCTGCAGTCCCTCACCTCCTTTTTCCTTTTTTGCCACTTTTTGTGACTCTCACAGTAAACACAAAAGGGTCAATACCTGAACCGTCATCAAAACCTCAAGTTTCAGAATTCTGGAAGCAAATGAGAAGCCCTGGGAATATAAATGGGAGACAAAGAGAAAAGGAATTTGCTCTCAGCCAAAGCTTGTCCTTGGTATCCAGGAATTCAAAGGGCCTGTTTAGTGCTAGGTGAATTTGCTTTCAGATTAACGACAGAATTTCCTTAAAAGAAATCAGATAATTAAAATAAGAGCACATATATCAAAAGGGTAAAATTGCACAGAATCTCATGTATTTAAATACAAGCACTTATGTATTTTGGAAACACTAATTTACTCAGATTTCACCAATTGCTTAAGAATTTTGTTTTCAAATTATGTTTACCACCATTTCTACCCTACCGCTGATGTATTGTGAATCCTTAGACTTAACAGTGGTTCTCAACTTGTGGGTCACGACCAACAGTAACTGTATTAAAGGGCCACGGCATCAGGAAGGTTGAGAACCACTGCTTTAGAATATGGATTCAAACTATCTCAGTTCAAATAGCCAACCACCAATTACCAGCCATGTGGAACCGGACAAGTCATTTAATTCCTGCATCCCTCAGGGTACTCACCTATGAAATGGACAATGAATAAGCACACTGTTACGAATAGGACCCTAAGATGTCTTTACACATGTAAAGTATTCAGCACACTGACTACATGAAAAGTATTTGACACACATTAGAAGATTGTTACTGTTGTCAAGACTTCTTCACACTCATGTCTCTGTCTTTGACCCTATCACTTCGCTTCTCTCTCCAGCTTATGCACTGTGCTGGTTAATTTTATATGTCAATTTGACTGGGTTAAGGGATGCTCAAATAGCCAGTAAAGCATTAATTCTGGATGGGTCTGTGAGGGTGTTTCTGGAAGAAATTAGCATTGAAAGTGGTAGAATGAATATAGAAGGTTGCCTTCACCATACAGGTGGGCATCATCCTCTCTTGGGGGGGGGGTCAGAAAAGGGGAAAATGACAGAGGGAAGGTTAATGTTCTATCTCACTTGAGTGAGGACATTCATCTTTTCCTGCCCTTGGACAATAAAACTCTTGATACTTGGCCTTTGTACTTGGATTGAGACTTACACAGTTGGCTTTCCTGCTTCACAGGCCTTTGGGTTGGGCCTGGAACTATACTCTGACTTCCCTGTGTCTCCAGCTTCCATACAGCAGATCATAACCTGCCCGCCTTCCATAAGCCTGTGAGCTGATGCCTCATAATAAAACTCTCCTGTATATTTTTCTCCATGTCTATCCTATTGATTCTTTTTCTCTGGCAAAACCTAATACACACACATGAGGTTTCCAAGATATCCTTGATTTTCTCTCCCTTCTTTATTTCAGTATGCCGTGTGATATTAGGAAGAAAGAAAATTCATATTGACATGTGGTCATTGTGAATACCGCCCCTTTTGACCGAGAGCTTGAAGATCAAAGCATGTTAGTTAATAAATTATTTGATTAATCTAGGTGTAATAAATGTCTTGTATTTTACCAAATAGTTAGGATTTAATTTTAAAAGACAACTCTAATTTCTGAATCCTGATTTCAGAAATTAGAAGATAGTTTATTATTTTAGAATATTTGAGAGAGAATAATAAATAAAATTGATTCATTGCATAATGTGAAAATATTGGGAGTTTTTGAAATTTATGATTCCATACAAATAAGATCATAAGAATGTTTCATCAAGTATTTCTCATGTCACCGTTCACTGTGTCTCTTTTCCTAAATAAAAAGCCTTTCTTTAATTGGTGCATGCTAATATGGAAGTAAAACATCTGCTATCACCTTTTTTTGTCCTGCTTATACATTTTTAAAATCCTATAGTAATGAATGCGATATGGTACAATCGACATTGTCAAAATCCACAGGGACTGACAGCAATTATTTCTGAAGACCATTATTAATTTTCGAGAAACTCATCACAAACGTGTAGAAAGAGTGGCATTTTGCAAATAATGCATTGTTCTCTATAATATAGAAATGACTTCTATCCACCCAAGGGTGTCAGCTCTTCAAATAGGCTTTGCTCCATGCTTGAGAGCTGGGCATTTTATCAAATTAGGCAAGAAGTTGATTTATTCTATGTTTGAACTGCTCCCAAATTGTATCTGCCAGCTTTGTTTTTATTTATAAATGTTTGAAAGGTAGTTTTTCTTTCTTTTGTTCCTTAGGAAAAAACTAATACTTCCCAGTTCCTGTGCATTTACAAGCAATTATTTTTACATGCCATCTACACTTCTGAGTACCCCATCCAAAAAATCACTACAGTCTGCTATCTAAAAATTTCATAACTACTTATTTCAAAGTGTACAATTCCATAATATCTTTAAATTTTTCTAGTAGATTGACTGGCCATTAGTTACATTATATACAACCTTTCATACAATTAAAATTGATTCTGTGCTGGCTTCAGTCCCTGACGTTAACTGTCTGAATTTTTGCCTCATAACCAATAACACATAAACTACTTTATGATGACTTAGTGGACTTCAGTGGCTTTTGAGCTCTGATTTCATGTCCGTTTTATTACAGAAAATGATTTCCCTCCTGCTATAATATCCTTCTTTTAGTTTTTTTATTTGTATGTTTTTTAAAGTCATGCCTCTGTGGGTATTCTAATCAACTTTAAAATTTGTATAAGTTACTTCCTACAGTTACTAGCTTAGGGGCAAGTATACTCACTTCACTAAACTCCTTATTTAAAGTGTAAAGTAGCCAGTAGCAACAGTGAGCTAGACAGCTAAATGCACAGCCTCACACTGCCACTGAATTCAGAAACCAGGCCAGGGAGATCCTGGAGAGACAGATCATGGGGTCAGAGGCACAGACAGAAGGCGCAGCCCTCACTCACATCACTAGGCAGGGAGGGGTTTTACGATGACATGGAGACAATATCTGAATACCCAGTCTCCAGCCCTTGGATATTCTCTTCCAGATCCTTTTGGCATCCTGAAAATTTGTGGTGAGATTTTAATGATGAGATTTTAATAAAGGAAAAGCTTCATTCATCCAGAAAAATCTCTGTGTCAAGAGACATTTTGAACAGCATGGGAAGTAATTAAACAAAGTTCTGTTGGTTATCTCAGTAACCAAAACAAAAGCATTTTTTCCTCTCTGGGAGGGGGATTAAAAACACAGTCCTGCCTATATGAATAGAATAATTTCATCAGAAAAGTTAATGGCCTAAACTATTATAATAAAAAATCATGAAAAGGACGTACTGCTTTGGTATCTGAGTCTGTCTTTTTGTTATGTGTTATGTGGCGAGGGGCAAGAAGAGGTTGCCTTGGATACAGAGTACATGGTGGAAGGGAAAATAAGGAAGAATCTGCTGTAGAGAAATGGAGAATAGAAAAAAAAGAACGGGAGCCATTTTAGCATAAGCACTCTAGCAAATCTGGTGTTAAAATCAACAGTGAAATGTGGGCTGGTCCTAGGGATAGCAGACTTTGAAATTATCCTCCTAAGGGGAGGATTCCTCACACTACCTTGTTCAAATGAGAGGATTAGGGGCATTCTCTGGAACAGCTGGAGGGGAGTGGGGAGTGGAAGAACCCCAGGCTGATAGAACACAGTGAGTCCTAAGGGAAGAAAGGAGACAAGATCAGTGCTCTTTGAGAAGGCAGGGGGGCATATGGAATGTGGTGAAGGGAATCTGACCCTTAACCCACCCCAGGTGTTCTTTGGATTCACATTTGTTATGAGATTAAGAAGAGCTTCTCTGCATGTTGATTGGTTAAAGGTAAAACAAACTGATTAGCTCTTCTTTCTCTTCCATCTTGAGATTTTGGGAGGGACGTTATATGTGGACTCAGGCAAAAATGACTTCAGATTCACCATGATATTAACTAAAAAAAAAAAAAATCAATTAGGTTTATACTTTGGAAAAAGGAGAGCCTTATTTCTCAAAGGGGTAGCAGCCTGCTGCAGAGTGGCCATCCCAACAGATTGGGAAGCCAAGCTGCAGGAAGAAGCCAAGTACACATGGTTCAAAGAAGAGACAATGGGCAACAAGGTTTTATATTGAGCAGGGTTGTCAAATACACATATTGAACAACGTATAAAGGAATCATGATTATTTATAAAGGAAAATGATATGAATGTAATAGTACCTCGTCTCTCCCATCTCACTGTGGCTGAAAACTCAGTTTTAAGGGTCTCCGGGGTCTTCTTGGCCAATAGGGGTCCACTCAGCTAGTAGAGGGCTTAGAATTTTATTTTTAGTTCAGAGTCTCCTCTTTTAGCCAAGATATGCCAGTGGCAGTGGCCATGCTCAAACTTTATTTTGTTTGATCGTTAATGGGATGGAGTGGCTATTTGCCCTACGTCGATGTAGGCCCTCAGTGGGACTCTTTGGCTCAGGAGACTTTTATAGCCATAAAGCTGAGGGCCAATTAAACATTTTAAGCCAGACGGGAATGGGGGTAGACAGGCACTAATCAATCCCTTTAAACCTTTTAAATAATACAGTTGAAAACCAAAAGACAAAAACATGGTCATAAAATTAACTTCTCTATAAATATCGAGCTACTGTAGTCTAAGTTTTAGTTACAAATTTCTAGCAATTAGTTATATAAAGATAAGCATTTTGTTAAGACCATTCTATCCCTTAAAGTGGCCCTTATAATCTCACCCACGTCCTTCTTCCACAACAGTCCCTGGGCCTAGAGCGAGGAAGGTTTGTCTGTAGAGTAGCAGGACATTGACAGTGGAATACAGACCAACCCCAGTGAGATTTTAGAAAAGGAAGATTTGTAGGCTTCATTGAATAATCTCCACTCTTCAGGATATTATGTCTCTGTTTTTCTCAGAAGTAAAATGATAAATAACATTAATACTTTGACTATTAAAGAAAAATAATTTGGATATCAAAATGGAAATAGAAACCTATTCCATGAAGGAGCCAAATAAAAATGTCATGAAGAATATTATGAGTTTTTTTCTTATAGTCAAGAAATACCTGGGATTCAGTTTAAACTTTGAACAAATAACAAAAACTAAAAACAAAAGGACAGGTTACAATTCAATAATGAGCCTTTCCTTTTCTTTCTCTCTCTCTCTCCTTCCTTCCTTCTTTCTTTCATTTTTTTTGAGGCATAATTTCCTCTCTTTAGTTTCTCATTTTTATTAAAGACAAATCATGGTAGCACCAACTTATTTGTAAAATAAATTTTAGTCTTATTATATTAGATTTGATTATATGCACAAAACATAGTAAGAATAAAGTACTTTTAAAAACTGGGTTAGCTGGAAACTATTTTATTTAAAGAATTTCAGTTTACTTAAAGGTTTCTTAAGCAATGCCAGGGACTTAACTACCTGTAGATATCTGTGCGAATTGATAAATTCCTTCTTTTTGAGGTCCCAAAGTAACTTGAGATTTCTGGACCTATTGGAAAGTGACATTCTTTACCTATCACAAATCAGGAAATGCCATAGATGAGGGATCAAGTCAGTATGTTTTTCCAGAGGACTTTTACTGGCCTTATAAAGTCAACCTCATTTGTCAAAGTGGTCTGGAAATATTTGAAAATATGCCACTCTAGCCAAAGCCCCTAGGTAAGATAACAAATTTGTCGAATTTTGCCCTGTTATAAAAGAAAAACAGATTCTTATCAAAGTTAGGCAAATACCTTTATTATCCTAAAATAAGAACACTTTTGAGTAGTTTCTAAATTCTGGTGTAATCAAGAAGAGAAAATTTAAAATATATACTTTACCAATTTATTGTAAGCTATGAATAGTTTAAAAGAAGGAAAACATTTTCTTAATGTCTGGAAAACAAAATATAAAAGAATTGTGCCATTTGAAACAAATCGTCAAAAAACATAAGTTAAGTCCCATGTAATTTATTCTTGTTTTATTTACAGTTAGATTAAAAATTCTCATAAAACATAGCCTTTCCGGCGTTATCTCAGTTACTGCATTGTATACAGTTATGATTTAATAAAAAAATTAAAAAAAAATTCTCATAAAAGCATTACTGTTTTTTTAAATAAAGTAAGTCAATTTCTTTAGAGTCTGGATGTAATCTAGTTGAGGTAACTAGATGTTGAAGCTTCTTCAGTTAAAGTGTGAGTAGCTTTCAGATTAAAAAAAAGTTAATATTTAGAGCAGTTTATCTTAGAGTTTATACATCACAAGGTATACTTGTAGCACCTCAGAGGAAAAAAAGTGGTGGCAATTTCATTACGTCCAAATCAGAAAAATGGAAGAAGATTTTAAAAACATCATTCAGAGATGTGTAGCCACAAAACAATTCAGAATTAAGTCTAAGCTGTACAATCTCTAAAGTTAACAGAAAACCACTTTTTGAGAAGAATTAAAGTAAAATGATAATTGTTTGTGTATGGCAAAATGTCTTATAACAGCCATGGTTAAAAAGACAATTGACAAAGAAAGTTTAGCTATTTTTTGTGGCAATAACTATAATTAATATTGATGGCATATATTACAGTATATCAAAATTTTAGGACTACCATACAATTTTTTGGAACATATTTAACTATATCTTTATATGAATATAACACAAAGAAAATTGAATACAATTCCATATTTGACAATGCTTCCTATATAGTTTAACATACCAAATAAGTCAAATGTATTTCTTTTAGATTTTCAGTGTCCCTAATCTTTAGAAAGCTAGTCTGAAGTCAAAAAGAGAATTTAAAAATTTTGATTTTATAAAGTTTGTTAACTATCAGAGTTTTAAAACACAATGTAAAGGATTTTAAAAACCAAAAATTTAATTTTATTTGAAAATATATCTAGTTTTTAAAAACATTTTGTATATAGAATGCTTTCTCTAATATTTAGTAGTATATAGTAGCTTTAATTGTGTATAATAATTATAATGTCAGCTCTTCTTGACCCTTATCTTCAATGAAAAAACTAGGAAGTTAAAGTAACTTTGAGCTGTTAATCAGTTCCCAATTTTGATTAGCATACCTAAGTAACTTTAGTTTTTTATGTTGTATAAAAACAAGATCACAAAGTACACAAACTCAGACTGGTAAGCCAAGCCAGGTTCATTGCTGGCTGCTCAAAATGAAGCCAGCACCCTGAGATGGAAAGGGTTATAGAAGAGAGTTTTATTTCACAAAGAACCAGGCAGGGAGATGGGAGTAATTTCTCAAAATTATCTCCCTGAAAATTTAGGAAGAATGAGTTTTTAAAGATAGTTTGGCAGGGAAAAGTCTAGGCAATTGGTCTGGTAATTGGCTGGGTTTGGGGTAAAACCATAGAGGTATAGAAATTGTCTTTGCTGAGTTGGTTCTTGGGTGGGAATGGAAATTCCAGTGGAATCAGTTCCTTGATATGGGCCACTGGTTGGGGTGGGTCAGCCAGTCCACCAGATGCAGGGCCTGGAACATGTCACAAAATCTAGCCCTAGGTTTCACAGAATGATGTATCTGTGGTAGCAATCAAGAAAGCTCGGAATCTTTATCACCATCAGCTCTGTGTAGTAACTCAGCTCTTGAGTAGTAAGCAATCATTGGAATGCAAGCTAGGGAACAATGGTTGGTTTTATCTATGTACATTTGCCTACCTCAATCTCCCCCTTGTGGCCCTTTATTAATTTTATAAAAAAGCAGTTTCAAAACCTATGTCCAACCTAGGTCTAACTTACTTACAAATAATTTAGGCATTTTATAAGCATCATCAATAACAAGACTTTAAGATGCCAAATTACTAAAAAAGAATTGTGAAATTATAACACAGATACCATCACCAAAGTCTTTAGCCACCTGTAGGTCTTATATACCATGTGGAGGAAGAGAGAGGGAGACTTGATTATTCAGCAAAAGACAGTCTTGTTATGAAAATGAAGCCCTGCAGTTACAGCCCTGCTAGAGAAATAAACAGAAATTCAGACTGTTAAAAGTGGAGACTCTCAATTCTTTTCTCGTTAAAAGATGATTTTGCAGTAGTCGTTTTTAAATGTGTTAAAAAATATATACCTTGGGATAAAACATTTCTATTCTTTAGTCTATTTTTTACATATTAAAAGCCAAATTGATAGTTTTAAAGAAATTTAGGTTAGAGGTTGTTAAAGACAGACAAAAAAGTAAGAGGAAAAAAATGGAATAATGAGGGGGAAAAAAGCCAAATGTAACATATTGTCCCTTAGACAAAAAAGTGAGAGGAAAAAAATGGAATAATGAGGGGAAAAAAAGCCAAATGTAACATATTGTCCCTTACCTTCTGTAGTCTTTTTTTTTTGGTCTAGTTTAGTTATGCAGCTGTGTTCCTTTCTAGGAACTGGTATTGTAGAAGAGTTTTTAAACAGGAGAAGAAAAAGAAAAGTCAGTATTTGGAACAATTTTTTAAAAAAATTAGTTGGGAAGAAAAACAATTGTTTCAAAGCAGAGATGGTGTACATACAAGGAATGGTAAAACATAACTACAGTTCAGAAAGAAGGAGAGAAGAGGAAAGAGAAGGCTGGGGAGAAGGGAGGCCGGAGAAGAGAGGATATTTGGGGGCATCCAACCTAATGTGCATAATGCAATGATGCATTTCCAAACAATTGAGAATAGAGATAAATGTTTTCACCACAACAAATAAGTGAGCAGGGAGACAGTTATGTTAACCAATTAGATGTAAGCATTCCACATTGTATATCAAATCATCACAAATACATTAATATACACAATTATTATTTAATGAAGAATTAAAAAAAGAAATAATGAATAAACTAAAAAAACTTAAAAAATAAATAAAAGCAGATATGGAAGGAAAGGCTAGAAAGAAAGAGTCCACTCTAAATATTTCATGTGCTTTTTTTAGAGTCTCCTTTATTATTTTTTTTATTATTAAATCATAGCTGTGTACATTAGTGCAGTCAAGGGGTACAATGTGCTGATTTCATATACAATCTGAAATATTCTCATCAAACTGTTCAACGTAGCCTTCGTGGTATTTTCTTAGTTATTATATGAAGACATTTGTATTCTGCATTTAGTAAGTTTCACCTGTACCCATTCTAAGATGCACCTTAGGTGTGGTCCCACCCATTACCCTCCCTCCACCCCAACTTCCCCTCCCCTCCCTTGGCCCTTTCCCCATATTCTTGTGCTATAGTTGGGTTATAGCCTTCATATGAAAGCTATAAATTAGCTTCATAGTAGGGCTGAGTACATTGGATACTTTTTCTTCCATTCTTGAGATACTTTGCTAAGAAGAACATGTTCCAGCTCCATCCATGTTAGAGTCTCCTTTAACTTTAAATCATTAAGGGAGACTATAAGAGACTTTTGACTCTATTTGGAAAATTTAAAACATCAGCTATAGCATTTTCTTCATTGTTTTGAAATGTTTGAGAGCCTCTTTGTTTTAATTGATCATATAGATAAACTAGAGGTTTTCTTAGCATTTTCTTATGGCCAGCAAAGCCTTAAATCATTTCATGTTTGATTTCAAATATTTAAAAGGTTTTTAAATACTTTTTAAGTGTGTTACTGCTGTCTCTGATGTTCATGGAGTCGAGATTATTTCCTTAGAACTAAGGTTTTTATAACTGCACTTACCTTCATGAGGATCTCTGCTCTGAGTGATGAAAAACAAGCATCATCACAAACTCTGCAGTCCAGCTGAGTTTGACTAGGTCCCCACCACCAAATCTGGAACCTACGAAAACATTACCTTCAGGTCTGGAAGAAAGGGAACCAAGAAACTGGGTTAGCCCCCTTACCTAAAACCTAGAGCCAATAAAGAAATTCCCTCTAGGATCCTGAAATAGAAGGAAATGGAACTGGGAAGAACTGAAGGGAAGGGGAAGGGAGACATAAAATCTCTGAAATCTTTATCCTAAATGTGGGAGATCTATGATCCAGGGAAGCTTACCCAAGTTTCTCCCCGTGACGTCAGAGTGCATCGAGTTACTGACGGGCTTGTGCAAACATTGGTGCCATTGACCTTCAATCATGCTGGGGAAAATGAGGGGTCTCCCTGGGTCCTTCAGTGGTCTCCATTTGTTAATAGAAAACTAATTGATTAGATTTATACTTTGGAAAGAGGAGAGCTAAAGTGTAGGGCCCTGCTGGGAAGCCATTCCAACACGCTGGAAAGTCAAACTCCAGCAGCCAGACACAGAGTCTGCAAAGAAGAGACAAAAGGCAACAGAATTTTATACTGAGGGGCTGGTGAAATGCACAAAATTAGCAAGCTACAGGAGGAGTCATTAATATTTATTTATGAAGGGAAATCAAAGACACATGATTGTGCTGTATCTTTCCCATCTTGTCATGTCTGAGAACTCAGTTTTAAGGTATTTCTGGGGTCCCCTTGGCCTAGAGGGGTTCCCTCAGTTAGCAGAAGTCTTAGGATCTTATTTTTAGTTTGCAATGAGAAACTAAACCAGTGTAAAGTTTAATGCTCAGCTTTCCTTTCCTATTTTATTGTGCCCTGGTCTCGCTGATCCCTCAGATCTCATTTCCATTTTCTGGCCTAGTCCTATTTTCCCCCTTACTCAGAATCACATGGGGACATGACACAGATGCCCATACATTTGGATCAATTGGGGGAAGTGGGGGATGGAGGTGGGGGTTATGCTTCTGATACAGGTGGAGATCCTGAAATGTCTGCAAGGTGTAAGTGGCCTGAATCCCACAGATAGAAATTGATGTTGGCCCCCTGCAGGGAACACCTTTGGTGCTGTCAACCGGAGTGCTTGGTTCTTTTTCCCGTGGATCTATCCATATAGCTACTTGGGCTTCCTCACAGCATGGCAGCTGGATTCCTACAATAGGAAGACTTTAGTCCTCTTAAGACCCATAAAACACCACTTCCACCATGTTTTATTAATTAGAGCAATAACAGAGACAGCCTGGAATTATAGGCGGAAGAATAAGCTCCACACTTTTGAGGAACAGGAGCATAGATGTACACGGGCAGAAAGAACCGATGGTGTCCCTCATGTGAGACCAACACACTAGCTTACTTTAATTCCACTTCTGAACAGGTTAAGAAATAATAAAAAAGTTTTCAGAATTGCTCTACACTCTGATAGTTATATAAGATCCTAATCCACACAACAACCTACTCTGTGCAAAGTTTTGTGTGTAAGTAGTTTTTTTCATTTAGTTCATGAAAGCAAAAAGCGTTATGCTTTCTCTTTGTTTGAATTTTATTACGTTTGAGGCAAATAAAACATTTAAAGCATTACTAAGTAAAATATTAGTTACTTTTCTTAGTCTTAATGTTACTAGATCTACCATCAATATTGAGCAGAAATAATTTTCAGGGATTTATGCTGATAAGAAATGAACTTAGACCCCAAAATGAATCTTTAAGGTCAACAGATATTGCCTGAAAAGCTGACTCTGGAAGAGAAATATTTATATATTATTTGTAGCCATTAAATGATTACCAAAAAATGTAATCAATCGTCTTAATATTGAATGTTTTAGTCAGACTTTCAAACTGAATGAAATGTCTCTTTGAGCTAACATAAAGCGGTGCAAAAAGCAAGAAAAACAAACTACCACAGGGAAGGCTGGAAGAAAAAAAGTGAGGCCAAAATTGGTAAAATATAGCGTTTCAGAAAGAATCTGAGTGTAAAAATAATTGAAGAATGTTTATTCATTAGTAAATCTCTGTTTTATTTACCCCAAATGAAATATGGATATTACATATGTCAACTCCCAAATCTGTTCAATTAAATATGCCTGAAAACCTACTTAAGAAATTAAAAAGAAGCTGAACTATTTTTCTTATTTATTAGTATTACAGTCTGACATGGCACATCTCCAGCTGGAAGAAAACTAAAAACCCACTGACTAAGGTGCCCAGACTGAGAAACATACGGCGCTTTCCAATAACTCCCGCCTCATTATTTGTGGGAGGAGGAAATCTATTTGAGGGCCTCCTTATAGCTTGATGAGGAACAACAATAACCAAAAAAAAAAAGATGTGTTTACTTTAAGGAGTTTTCAGTAAGAACAAATTTTAGATTTATTTACAGCATAGAAGAAAGGTATTGCCTTTATTCACAAAAAGTGGTGATCTTATAGTGACTGAAGGGAATTCTTTTAATACATTTCTTTAGAAAGGGTTGGCAGCTCAGAGAGAAAACTTTGTGGGGTTTTTAAATATTTAACGTCCCACTGCTGCTTTATGGCTTGAGGAAAACTTGTGCTTCTTTATTGGCAAGTATTTCCGAGCTTATCTCAACTTTTATAGAATTTTAAAAAATGTTTAATATTCCTAAACTGTAAAGCTAAATGGAAAAAAACAAACAAACAAAAAAAAAAAAACTAGCTTAGGGCAACAAGGTAGTTCTTTCTTTTGCAAAATGTAAAAGCTAAACACTAGAATTTTAACATCTTACATTTTCGAAGCTAAATTAAAATGTTCTTGTTATTGAAGATTTATTCAGTATCTTTTAATTAATGTTTACTGATTGCCCAGAGTACATGAAGTGCTTGAATTAAAGAGTTTGAGTGAGTCAAATAATTATGTGGCCTCTGTTAACAGTCAGTAATTCTGTAGACAGACAAAGCTATTAGGTAAAAGATAAAGCATCCATTACAGAAGGATAAAGACAGTTAAATATAATGGGGCGACTAAGAAATATTAAAAGAAAAACTGCAGGAAACTCTCTCGATGGCCTTACCACACATTTTGAAACATATATTTATTTAACTTCATTAAATGAGATCACTAATAATGTGTAGTTCCTGGAAGATAAAGTGTGTTATTTATTTATTTTTTATTTGATACACATGTATTGCTACCATGGTTAGGTAGCAATATTTCTAGTATAACTCCCATCTACTGTCAAAAAATTTTTTTTGTCCAAACTACTGATGATAAAAGGTACAATATAAGGATAATTCTAAGTTATAATGTAATTTTTAAGATTAACTAGTTTCATGAATTCAGTAATGACAGTGATTGTACTCTATATGGGCTTACATCCTCTTAGTACCACTACTGAAAAGCTGTTTCTGTTAGGCCTTTGCAAATTTAATTAAACTCATCATGACTCAAATGTCTCATCTTTAACATAGACATAGACTATATTTTTTCCAAGATGCCTTTGATTGTACTACAAAGACAGACCAGTATTTTATGTACCACTACAAAAGAAAAATCACCAAAAGCAGAAAGTTAAAAAGCAAACCCTGTGTAGAGTAGTTATACCAAAGGGCTATGACCTCAATGTGAAGAAAATGAAAAAAAGACCTGACCCTCAGAAAAGGGTACCAGAAAACTCATGTGCCTCCACTTTGGCACAAAGTGGAAAAGGCGAAAAACTATGTCCCTGGACAGCATGAACAATAGCTAGTCGCTGTCCAGTTCAGCGGGCTGAATTCACACTGCCAGTGTGGTCTGAAAAACCTCACAAGAGAATTGAGGTTGGTCGTGCCCCAGATCACTTCCAGAAACAGACACAAATTGTCTCTGGAAGAATCTGATGAAAATAAAGGATGAAGCTTTGCATATAAGACCCATTTCAGAGATGTTACAATGGGAGGAGGAAAAGGTATGGGGTAGATTAATTGCAAATACAACACCAACTTTTCCTTTTGCAGAGTCCACATACTTGGCAACAGGACTTGCAGTGCTTCCCATCACAAATTCTACCTCCCCAGTGCTTGAATCTCCGGTTGCTTCTTGACTTTTTGGGACAGTACAATGTGACAGACTTGATGGTGTGCCCACTCCAAAACTAGGCTTATGAAGCCTTTCACATTCCCTTTGTTCCATCACTGTGCCACCTCCAGGAAGATAAACCCCAGCTTTAGCCTGCTGAAACGATGAGAGACATGTAGCACAGAGCCAGTGCATCCTAACCAAGGTCTTGCTGAGTCACTCAGGCCCTCTGCCTACCTAACCAAGGTCTCGTTGAATCACCCAGACCCTCCGCCTACCTAACCAAGGTCTCGTTGGATCACCGAGACCCTCCGCCTACCTAACCAAGGTCTTGTTGGATCATCCAGGACCCCACCTACCTACCAGCTGACTTCAAGTGCATGATCAAGTTCATCTATGAGCACCTAAGCCTACCCAGATCTGGTCTCATAAGCAAGAATAAATGTTATTATTTTAGGCTAAAATTGGGGGGAGTTTGTCATGCAACATTTAACTGGAATAAGAAACATCTTAAAATCAATGAAATGTAGTTATAGTAGCCACTTTACGGGGCTCTGGTGAGGCATTGACTTACTATATGGAAGGCATTTATGCATGGCTGATATGGTATGTCTAAAGAAACAGTATCTAAATTATCTACCAAGGTTTAACCATATTCAACAGAGACTCTCTTGTTTCCAATTTTGTTCATACACAAAATGAGAACTCTGATTTGCAGAATTATTATGAAGGTCAAATGCAAGTGGAAATATGTTATAACTATAAGGTACTAAATAAAATGTGATTACAACTACAATTACACATAAACAAATAGCTCAAATACAATGATTTGTTTGTCAGAGAAGTATAAAAATGGGTTAGCCCAATACAAATAAAGCAAACGATGAATTCTGTGAGGAGATCCAGGAAGGATGCTTTTATCGAGAATACAGCATTTGAACTGAACACAAAATAGGAAAGATTTGAAAACATAAAGGGGTATGGTAAACAGAAAAGTGGGAGGAATTGTGGTTAAAAAGACTGTTTGTGCAATGGTCCAAAGATGGCAAGTGTCTGTCATACACCAGTATTGCCCGACTATCTGATGAGACGAGAGGATAAAATACAAGGAGAAAAACAGCCAGATAACCAAGTCAGGAAGATAGCATGATGTATCCAGTTAAGCAAGAAAGGCTTTCTCCTTTAAACAATAGATGCTTGTCATAACAAGTTTCTGAGAAAGCCAGTGGTCTGGAAAAAAAATCTGTACTACTCAGCCATAAAAGGAAATGACAATCTAGTATCTTTTGTGCCAACCTGGATGGATCTGGAGACCATTCTTCTAAATGGAACATCATGGAAATGATCAATCAATATTTAAATGCACATATGGAAATAAATCTCAATGAACATCAAGCTGGGAGAGAGGAGAGGGTTGGTTAAATCCACACCTATCAGGTGTGGTGCACACTGTCTGGGTATGAGGCACACTTAGAACCTTGACTCAATTTTTGAAAAAAGTTAAATAAACAAAACATGTGTGCCTCTTAATATTCTGAAATTCAAATAATAAATAAATAATAAAAGCCAAAAAATTAAATTATTTTTAAAAAATTGTTTCAGGTGAATTGAGGGTACAAAAATCAGGTTACAATGTTTACATTTGTGAGGTACAGTCACTCTTACAACTGTGTCCTGCCCCCCAAAAGTGGTCCATACACCCTAACTTTGTGCCCATGAAGTGGAAGCACATCCATCCCTCTCCCTTCCCCTCTCTCCCCAACCCCTCATTCCCCTGCCCCCACCTTGAATTGATTTGAGTTCTTCACTTATGTGAGTATGTATTAGATTATCCTCTGGCTTCATGTTAGAACTGAGTACCTTGGATTCTTGCTTCTCCATTCTCGTAATACTTTACTAAGCAGAATGTGTTCCAACTCCATCCAGATTAATACAAAAGATATAAAGTCTCCATCTTTTTTAAGGTCTACAGATCTGCGCTTTAGGTCATAAGATAAAGTTTGAATTACAGATTTAAAAGTCTTTCAGTTTTAAATAAGATCCAAAGACACAAAAAAGAAATTACTTGTATTTTTAATTGTGTTTGAACTTTATAAGTGTTGTATGTCATTTCAGATAATCATAGCATAAAATATAATAAATGAATATACGTCAGTTCAAAGTTGTAGATGCTCATGATATTAAAATAATCAATAATACAATGCATATAAGTAAAAAAATCTATACTGTAGAGATTTTATTCTAGTAGTAACAAAAATGAAATATTGAAGGGAAGCAAGTGAACACAGTTATCTAGGTCATAAATAATAACCTGATCTAAGGTCTGTGGAAATCAAAGAACTAGAGGCACATTTGGGAGTCAACTAATACTCCTAAGTGCCCACCAATGTAGCAACACCTGAGTTAACTGCTATGGCATGCCATTCTATAAAATGCTTTTTAAAGTCTGGATGGCAGTGTCCATGATGACACAGCTGGGGGTGAAAACTCAAGTCTACCTGCCTTCAAAACCTACAACTTTTGCCTCAGCCTCCTGAGCAGCGGGGACTACAGGCGCCCGCCACAATGCCCGGCTATTTTTTGGTTGCACAGGAGAATCGCTGAAGCCCAAGAGCTAGAGGTTGCTGTGAGTCCTGTGACATCATGGCACTCTACTGAAGATGGTAAAGTGAGACTCTGTCTCTACAAAAAAAAAAAAAAAAACCTATAACTTTTTATTCTTGGGTTTTGCCTATTTACAAAAAAAATAAAAAAATACCAAAAACCTGAAGTTATGTATTTTTGTAAATGTTCGTACAGTCCACTTCTGGATAAATAGGTTAACTTGAATTAATTCATCAAATTATCACAGAAGTGATTCTTTAACAAATGGTTAATGGTCAGGCATAGCTTTATTGAATAAGAATAAAAAAAAATCACTAGGGGTAGATGATATGACATGTTGAGGATTCCCAAGTAGCTCAAAAATTTTATGAGTAGGCTAAGGCCAAAGGAAAGAAAGTTCTACAAAAGAAAATGTTGGTAGTCAGGTGATAAGGTATCTTGGTTGCCAGACCACAGAGTAATTCTTAAGGAATGTTTGGCCCTAAAAGAGAAATAACATGAAGGCAATCTTCAAAATATATGGAGAGCTGCCACCAAATGAATGGGGTGGAGTAGTACAAGGCGATGTAGAATTTGGAACTAGGAATAATGAATAAAAAAAACAGGGCAGCTTTTGACTTACTGAAAGAAAACATTTTCTAGCCAGACATTTTGTGGTTGCCTGTAGTCCCAGATACTTGGATCTGGGATCCAAGGATCTCTTGAGCCCAACAGTTTGAGGTTGTTGTGAGCTGTGATGCCACAGCACTCTATCCAGGATGACAAAAAGAGACCCTGTCTCAAGAAAGAAAATTAAAAAAGCAAGAATATATTTTCTATTATCTAGAACTATCCAACTATGAAATGAGTTTATTTATGGGGTTCCGATCCCTAAGTCTGGAAATATTCAAGTACTGTTTATTCCAAAAATGTTAATTGAGAAACTGAAATATGCCAAGTTCCAAACTAGGCATTCAGGAACAACTGTGAACAAGACAGTCTATGAAAAGTGATTATGAAAGAGGTTTCTGCCTTGTTTACTTTGGTAGCCTCTTGTATAATGCTTACTATAGTTTAGGCACTGTTTGAAATTCTTGAATACTAATTTACTTAAATACCTATAACAACTTTACCAGTGGGAGACCTGAAGCAGAAAGAGGTAACGCCCAATGCACAGGATCAGCCCTGGGATTCCGATCCACAAGGTCCAGTTCCAAGGCCTGTGCCCTGGGCCACTACGACGGCTGCCTTCACCTGCCCCACTGGGTGCAGCTGGGCTACCTGACCCATCAGGTGCTTCCACAGCCTGCGCCCAGAAGACTCCAAAGGTACCCATAAACTGCTAAAAGACTTTAAAGCCAAATTTTGACAAATTCTTGACATGTTCCCAGTGATTAATTTTGATCAAGTTTTGTTGTTCTTTCAAATATGGGCACACATATCTATGCAGAGAAAATGCATGCATACTATTATTCCAAAATGTTTTTCTGTTTTCCTTACCTATCCGATGTAAGGAAGTCTCGGTATCTATGGGAGAAAAAGTTTGGAGATTGATTTAGTTATAGAGACTACATTTTAAACAATCTATATAAACTTAAGAGTTGTTTCTTCTGGGTGTGAGTTGAGGAGAATAAGATTGAGGGGTAAAAAAGATTTTTACCTTTAGAGTTCTGTTCTATTTGTTGTTGTTTTTTTTAATAAGAGTATTTTATTTTCTTAATTAAAGCATTACAGTAGACTTGCATTGAGCAATAGTCTATTGTAAAACAATGAAAAGAATGTCTCTCATCTTCTACTAATCTAGAAATGAAAACAGAAATTTGGGAATGTGGACAAAAGTCGTGAGGTTGCTTCTCATTCATATAATTAGAGAATATAGGGCGGGTAGCCTGAAAAATCTTACCTAGCATCTAACCAGCTTATTTTACATGAGGAAACTGAACCCAGAGAAAGTTATAAAACTTAAGCAGAGTCAGAAAGTAAACTGATTCAATTAAAATACACATAAAAGCCATTAAAATTCTACAGCCCTGTAAAAATGAGAGCTTTGCTGTGATTGATGCCAGAGCCAGGGCTACAACTGGACTCCTCTTATTAACAGATCAGTGCTTCTCACATTTGGTTTGGATTTTGCTGTGATGTGAATGTCAATGTCCCTCCAAAATTCATACATTTTGAATTAAACTCCCAGATGATGATATTAAGTGGTTGAGCCTTCAGAAAGTGATTAGGCCATGAGGATGGAGCCCACTTAAATGGGATTAGTGCTCCTGTAAAGACTTGAGGACATAACATTGGTTCTTTTGCCTTTTCACCTCTATCACCTTGGAAGGACAAAGCAACAGGAAGCCATCTTGGAGCACATAGCGAGCCTTCACCAGACACTTACTCTGCTAGTGCCTTGAGCTCAGACTTCCCAGCCTCTGTTGTCAGAAAAAAAAAAAAAAAATCTGTTGTTTATAAATTACCCAGTCTAAGGTATTTTTTTGTAGCAGCTTAAAATGACTAAGTCTTGCCATTGTAACTCACTTGGTCGTTAGAGTAAGGGGGCAAAAAACTCTGGGCAACTAACTTACTTAATCTCTCTGAATCTTACTTGGCACACCTAAAAAATGGAGATAATAATGGTACCTGTACCATACTGTTGTCCTCAGGATTAAAGGAGAAAAACCATGTAAAGAACACAGCCCGGAATAGAGATAGCACACAATCAAGGTTACCTCTATTTATTATTACTTTTATTATCATTAGTTACCAAATCGTTTAATATTAGCTAAAGCCAGCTTCCCACCGCAAAAATATTTTCCTCTTTCATCACCGTGATTTTATTCTTCCAGGTCCTGGGGACCTCCACCTGGACTTGAGAACAGACTTTGAAATGAGACAGATCAGAGCACAATGCCTGTACTGCTGACTACTGATGGATTTTGAGCAAACGAGTTCAGTTTCTTAGGTTCATTTTTCTCAGTGAAAATTAGAGATACTTGCCTTGTGGAATGCTTTGTGTGGTTTAAGGAAGAGTGCATGAAAAAATATTAGTTTATTCTTGGAACTTTATAAAACTTTCAGTAAATGACAGCAAACAGAATTATTTATTAAATTTTTTGTGACATATGTTCTGAATGTTTTGTGTTTCATGTATACTGCATAATATGGAGGAAAAAAGAGCACATATGTCAGCAAGGTTATTGCCTCTGAGCAATAGGTTTGCTTAATTTCATTTCCTTATTTGTGCTTTTCTATTCAACTATTTGACTACACTCACCTGTGTTTGAAAACACAGGATGAGGAAAAGAAACCAAAAGGATAGAACAAAAATTCAGTACCCTTCCTGGGGGACAGAAGCTGTAGATGCATCCAGGAAACCCTCTTGTTCATGGTCAATCTCAATCTGAGTGTTATAATTAAGAGGAAGAATCAGGAAATGGCCAGGTGTTCTATCCACTCTTCTGTGTAGGACACATATGCAAGGGTGGAAGCCTTAGATTGAGTGGCAGGGTAAGCTCAGAATAGTTCAAAGAAAGCAATAACAGGATGAAGGACCGAGAGACACAGGAGAAGTCCAGCTATGCAGCCAAAGGGACACGAGGATGCATGTTGAGGGGATGGAAAAAGAATCTGTGAAGAACGAAGGTAGCAACGACTGAGGTGTGGTTTTTGATGTCTTCCTAATGTGTATGCCAAAGGGTACTAGGATTTATTTGGAGAGTATATAGAAAAAGATAAAATGCATGGAATTCAAAAAGAAAAAAAAGAGTAGAAGAGTAAAAATGGAAGAATTTCAATTCACTCAATGCTTCCTTTGATTTAGAGCAGCAGTTCTCAAAGTGTGGACTCCAGAGAAGCAATATCAGGAGCCTTATAAAAATGCAAATTCTCAGCCCTCTCCAGAGTATTGACATAGAAACTCTTGGGGTCAGCATTAAGATAGTACCCTGTTTCCCCGAAAATAAGACAGAGTCTTATTTTAAGGTGTGCTCCCAAAGATGCGCTAGGTCTTATTTTCAGGGGATGTCTTATCTTTCCTGTAAGTAGGTCTTATTTTCGGAGGATGTCTTATTTTGGGGAAAACAGGGTAGCGCCTGAAGCCATCTGTGTTTGAAAAAGCCCTCCTCCTGATACTCTTGTATGCAAATTGTGAAAGCCAACAAAATAAAGTTTTCTTACCATCTTTGTTTATTTTTTGTTATAATTTACAGTGTCTTATATTTCTATCAAACTGAAAAAGATAAATTAAAGGGGATGGAAGACAAACAAAGGCTAAAAGATTGAGAGAGACCTTTCTAAATAATTTGAAAATCTGATATTAACTATTTTTGAGTAAAAATACCAAAGAAATTTTTAATCATAGCCACTTGTTTTCACATGCATGAAATTCACAGAGGAATAGGCATATTAAGTCCGGTGGAATTAATAATAAGATTGGAACAATACTGAACAGTATTTGTTAAGTGGAGAGGAAACGGCACTAATGCGTTGCACAGTGAAGTGGGAATGAGATGTCCCAGATAAAACCTTGCATTTCACCCCTAGCTCCTGCCACATCTCTTCCACCCACACCGCTGAAGGATGTCTTTATTTACCAAAGCCCAGTCATCCCATGCAAACAGGACAATGTGGCATGAAACTGTTGAAATTTTGACACAGCTCCAATGACTGCAAAAGACTAGCATGATGAGAAATATTCCAGAGAAGAAACAAATTTAAAAGCCAGCAAATAAACAAAACACTGGCAACTTGTCCTGGATAAAAAGACACTACTAGAGGGGCTTTGGAATGAATTTTTTACACATTTTGCCTTATTCATCAGCCACCTGATAAATCTTGCAATTTGCCTTTTAGTGGTGTGAAGTGTGTCTTTTTTTCACCTTAACCAGGAGCATGCTCTTTAGATATGTCAGTGAGAAGATGTACAGATGAGCCTTGAACAATACAAGTTCGAACTGCACAGATCAGTTACGTGTGAATTTTTCAACCAAAAGGGATAAAAATGGAGTATTTGAAAGTGTGTAACCCGAGCAGATGCAGGTTCTATACGGCTGACTGTGAGAGTGGAGTACACACAGATTTTGGCATCCGCGGGCTCTCCCAGAAGCAATCCCCTGGATGTACGAAGGAATGACTGCACTTCAAACACATCCAACTCTAAATGGGTATTTTTAACTTATTTCATGTATTTAGTGTACCTCCCAGTTCAGTTACTGAAACCGTTGGTAAGATGCTAACTAGAAATGCAAACCTGAGCACCCCAAATCTCAAATCCTTCTGCATTCACTGTGTACTCCATAAGGCCCCTCAAGATGTTCAGATTCAAGCCAATCTGAAAATACAAAGTAATACTGTTGCATTCTGATATTATAAGATATACTGCCTCTCCTTCACTTTTGTGGTACTTTAAAAGATTAGGCTATAAAATTTTCAGGGCAGCTTCAAAGCATTACAGTGTAAGTAATGGAATGAAATGGCTTGAACTGAAAAAATAGTTGTTGAGATGGTCCCAATGGCACACCTAAAATTTTGAACAAAGCACTAAGAATCGAGAAGGGAAATATTAGGGAAAATGCTTTTTAGAAGTTGTTATAACCATCTATGTGTTTGGTAGTGATCTTTTATAAACATGGGGCAATCTTGGTAAAAAGTCCACATTCAGCCAGAAGAGGGTTTAGGATTTTTCTCAGCGTAGGGATAAGGAATCTTTCCAGGATATCCTCTCTGATTGTGGCTTCTTTGTCAAGATCAGAGATTATTTGGCATACGAGTTCCCTCTTTCTCTAGGGTGACTTGGAGCAAAGCGTGAAGCTGGGGGAACTAAGCAGTCAGTGTCGGGGGAAAGAAGAATAAAAAAATTAGGGTCAGGACATGGTATGCATGTCTGGAGTCCCAGCTACTTGGGAGGCTGAGGCAGGAGAATCTCTTGAGCCCAAGAATTTGAAGTTGCTATGAGTTATGGGGAGGCTATGGCATACTAGCCTGGGCAACAGAGTAAGACTCTGTCTCCAAAAAAAAAAAAAAAAAAGAAAAGGAAAAGACTGGTGTGGAGGAGTCTGGAGAGTAAAAGGAAAACAGAGAGCAGCCGTCTGGCCACCAACCGTGCGAGAATAGACAAGCGTTCAGTTGCTTTGCTGGTAAACTCTCTGGCCCCCTATCTGAGCAGGAACCACAGGAACCACAGCATCAAACAAGCGGGCTTTATTTGATAGGAAGTGGAATCAGCAAACACAGAGCTGCTGAGGTCTGCGCAGGGTCCAGCTCCCATCCCAGCCGGTGTTTGCTGTATTTGTGTTCACTCTAGGGCAGTGAGCCCACGTTTTGAAAGAGAATAGGTGAAAGGTTGTCATGCATTGGCAGTGAAATTCCTCCAGACTTTCATTTTTCTCAACCATGTTTTTCTTTGATGACAGGAAGAAACTCTAATACAGATTTTTTTCAGAGAATAGGCTTTGAAAGCTTAGATTTTTGTGGTCTTTGTTTTAAAGACTCACTCCAGCTGCACAAGGCAAGAAAGGAAAATTGCCTTAAGACTTCAGCACTCAGCCTGCCACCTATTGCCAACTTACTTTGCTAAGTGAATTAACCTCTTTGGCTCACTCACCTGCCTTGAAACTAGAAATAATAACACTGAGCGCACGGTCTTAAAAAGCTCTGGTAAGCAGCAAACTGTCTAAAGAGATCTCAGACAGCTGAAACCTCATTTTCCTAACAGACTTCACCATCTTTCCTCAAACCTGCTGTCCTGTGTAAATAGTTGGTGCCATACCCGCCACCAATCCTCTAAGCCAGAAGATGAAAACCTTGCCGAATTGCTGTTGCTCAGCTTAGAAGACCATCTGCTTAGTTGATATTTCTCTCAATACTGCTCTCTCATTCCTATCGTTCCTGTCTTACTTGTTCCTTCTTACAAGCTCTTACCTGTGCTGTTACAGCCGTAATCACTTCTTAGCTGGCCACCCTGACTCCAGTTTTGCGTTCACTCCCTCTTCCCAGGATAATTTTATCTCTTTGGATCCTCAGTTGAGAGGAGAAAATGGAAAAAAAAAAAAAAAAAAAAAAAAAGAGAGAGAGAAGAAACTGGAAAAGGATGAAGAAGAGAGGCACGCAGAGGTGATGGGGTGTGGGAGACAGCAAATAAAAACAAACTTGGTGTGGGAAGTCAGTCCTTTCCTTCAAATCCATTCTTTTATTCTCAGGATTATCTCCAAAAAATGTTATTAGAGACCAGGAAAAGAGCATTTTCCTAATTCTTTCCAAAACATCCAATGCTTTACCTATCAGGAACCATTAAAAACAAGAGAGAGTTATTTTGTTTTGTTTCACGTTGTTTTTTTAAATCCAAACACATTGCTGGTTGTGCTCAAAATGCCGCTCTCACACTCATACGCCAGAACATAGAAAACTTTAAAAGCAACAAAAGCACTTCCCGTGGAGCAGAGGTGGTGAAATGCAATCTTGCTTTCTTCATTTTCAACCCAGCTGGCAGACGCAGTGACCTCATAAACACGTAAAAAAGTGGCAGTTCTATTATGCATGTCACTTGTCTCAGTAAACTAGGCTATTGAACACCTTAAAACTACCTGGCTCTGACTGGAAATTTCAGTGCTGCCAGGTCTCATACCTAAAGCCACAACAAATTTTCTGAGAACATGTGCCCTAGAGTAAGGAAGAGATTATTAGATACTAATCTCATTATTAGATACTAATAATGCAGTTCTGTATCTGGGAGGGTCTGTGCCCATGAATTCAACCAACTGAGGATTAAAAATGTTTTTCACAAAAATGAAAATAATACAAATGGAAAACAACACAATATAACAACTACTCACATAGCATTTATATTGTATTTGTTATTTTAAATAATCTAGACATGATTTAAAGTATACAATAGGATGTATATAGTTTCTATGCAAATATCATGCCATTATACGTATATAAGAGATGTGAGCATCAGTGAATTCTGGGATCCACAGGGGGTCCTAGAACCAATCCCCACGTGGATACTGAGGGATTATTATACATGGTTTCTCGTGTCAGCAAGGAATGACTGGACCCTGCATCGGTATGTATCTGAAACACTGCAGACCTGTCCCCTCAGGGACAATCATAAAACTTTGCAGCTACAAAGGATATAAGTAAAGCAGGCTTTTTAGTGGAATATCATGCTGAAGCTCAGAAAGCTGGAGTGACTTGACAAAGTTCTCTCAGCTAACAGAGGGCAGATCTGAGGCTAGAGCCCTGGTTTCCTGATGTGCAGTAGACCAGCTATTGGTTTATTTCACAGTTGCATATGCTGAGAAGTCAACTCTTTCTGTAGATCATAATGGGTACTGAATTATCTCAATGTGAGTCACTCTGGTGAGCCCCGCAGCCCACTAGTTAAGACATATAGAAGATGCATCCCCAAGTGTGTCCTGCCTCTAATGAAATCCTTTATCAAGTGGCAGGGCCAAGAATTCCTTAGTTCACCAACCCAAAACAGGAATCTGATTCTGCAAATGCTGGTGCTATTATTGTATCATCAATATACTTAAGAAATGAAACAAGGATGCCCCTCTCACCACTTCAGTTTGAATAATACTAAAAGCCTTAGCCAGAGCAATTCTAGGAGAAAAAGAAATAAACGGCATCCATATTGGAAAGAAAGCAATAAAATTGCCTCAGTTTGTAGATGGCCTGATTTTATACAGAAAATCCTAAAGACCCAGCCAAAAAGAATGTTAGAACTAATGAATTAATTCAGTAAAGTTACAGCATACAAATTCAATATACAAAAATCAGTAGCATTTCTAGGTACTAACAACACCTGTCTAGAAAAGAAAGAAAACAATCTTATTTACAATAGCTTCAAATAAACCTATAAAATCCCTTAAAAATGAATCAAGGAAGTGAAATATTTGTATGTGGAAAACTAATAAACAATGATGACAGAAATTAAAGATGACACCAGTAAATAGAAAAATATCCTATATCCAAGGATTGGAAGAATTAATATGGTTAAAATGTGCATACTACCCGAATCAATTTATGGAATCAATGCAATCTCTGTAAAAATTCCAATGATGTTTTTGATAAAAATAGAAAGAATAATCCCCAATGAGTATAAATCACAAAGGACCTTAGGGAGCAGGAACAATATTAAGTATTAAACAAACAAACATACAAGACAAGGCTAGAATGACATCAGAAAGATAGCAAAGACGAGAAAAGCTGCACATACTCCATGCCCCCCTCCACCAGCAAGAAGTCTGCCCCATCCACAGGCAGAAGTCCCTCTGATGAAGCTTTGGGATTCACCTAGGAGGCTGTGAAACCCAGTGGAGCCCACATATAGACAGATGGTTTTGAGAGTGCCAACCAGCACCAGGTAGCACTTCCACCAATCATATTGCAGGGTTCAAACCTGGAAACAATCCCATTCCCTGGTGGCACCTGTGGCTCAGTGGGTAGGGCACTGGCCTCATATATCAAGGCTGGCGGGTTTGAACCTGGCCCCAGCCAAACTGCAAGAAAAAATAGCCAGATGTTGTGGTGGGTGCCTGTAGTCCCAGCTATTCGAGAGGCTGAGGCAAGAGAATCGCCTAAGCCCAGGAGTTGGAGGTTGCTGTGAGCTTTAGCCACGGCACTCTACCGAGGGTGATAAAGTGAGACTCTGTCTCTAAAAAAATAAACAATTCCCCAAAGGAATGGAGGCTCAGCCCCTTTTGTCCCTGCATTTGCAACCAAAGCCATCTGACATGGGGTCTAGGAAGAATTGCACACACTTGTGCCTTGGCAGGGAGACTTGTCTGCCCACCAGCACTGGTCGGTCTTCCCAAAGAAACTGAAAGTTTCCTTGTGGTTTGACTCTAGCTACCTTCAACTGAGATACCAGCTCAGAAATGCTTGCACAAAGACCTACAGAGAGGCTCACCTATATCTCAAAGCCAGAGAGTCTGAGCCCCCATGATGACTCACCAGTTTCCTTTCCATATCATATCCCCAGGGGACAAAGTCTCAGCCCCAGCCTCTTCCACAATAGTTGGAGACTTACTTATCTTGTCTGTGCAGGAAGTTTCTAGAGGATGTGTGTCTATCTGAGTCAACAAGATGAACTCATCAGAGTCCAGCCCACACCAGATCTCATGTGGCCCGGTCTTATCATCGGCCCCTCTCACTGCAGTCAGGGACCTAACCTCTCTGCTGAGAGACAAGCACCCCTAAGAACCAATGAGACAGTCTCACCACCCCTATCCTACAGCAGAGCTTGAGGGGGCCCAGTTTTAGGTTTAGCCCCTCTGGCTGCAGTGGGGAACATCCTGCCTGTGAAGCACCTGTGACCCACGTGCCCAGCAGAACTCCTCAGACAGGCTCACCAAGGTCTGTCCCACAGCAAATCTAGAGGGACAGACAACATGGATGAACCTGGAAGACGTTACGCTAATGAAATAAGCCAGGAGCAGAAGACAAATACTTCATCATCTGACTTACATGTGGAATATAAAGAAGTATAACTCAGAGACACAGAATAGAATGATGGATGCCAGAGACTGAAGTGAGAGAAGGGCGGGGCAATGTTGATCTGTTAGACAGGATGCGTAAGTTCTAGCCATCTATACCACAGAATGGTGACTACAGTTAAGATTGTATTACCTACTTGGAAATTGCTAAGAGAGAACATCTCAAATGTTCCCACCACAAAAAAATAAGTATTTAAAGTGATGGATCCATTAACTAGCTTGATTTAATCATTTCACAATGTACTGTGTATGTATCAAAATATTATGTACATGGTAAATATATATTATTTTTAATTTTGTCAATTAATGAAAAGAAATAATGTTGCCTACCTCAACAGGTCCTTAGATGCTGCTACTTGAGGTGCCAGTGGTTCTCTGGGACACACAATATTGACAGTTCTCATCCGTGTATCGTCTCATTGACTCATTCAACAAATGTCTACTGAGTCAGGCGTTCGTGGCCAAGACTGAGGCAAACCTAATAGACACAGTCTCTGCTTTTGGGGGACTTTCACTGTGACAAATCTTTTTATGATTTTTCTGCTGCTGTTCCCTGAGCTCTACACAAAAGTTAAAAATCAATCTGCATATTATTTACATACATGAAAAAACACCTAACAAGGTACATCTTCTCTGGAAAACGACTTAATTACACAAAAGCATTGTAAAAAATAATTTAAAAAAAAAGGATATATCTTCTAATGATCTGAAAATGAAAACTTTTTTTAAAAAAATTAACTTCAAAGAAGACAAGTTCTTCTAGGTCACAACACACAGCACATTTAGCACTGGATGAAAAATTGAAATAATATACCAAGTTACAGGTTTCTCCTTTGCTCTAAATCAGAGCTCTGGCTGCCAAAAGATCCAGCTACAGCGTCTCACATCTCTTATTCCTGCAAAGATTCTTTGCTTGGCAAAACTTTAGTCAGGTTTCTGAAACTTCCCCCAGGCCTATCTGTGCACTTCTGTGTAAAATCCAGTTTTAGCAAAAAAATCCTGTTAAGTCAGTTCAGCCAGTACCCCTCCATCCTCAGTATCTGATCATCCTTCAGGTTTGATTGGGTTCTTCTTTTTCCACCATCCCCCAGGAGATATCTGATCTCCCTGCCCCGTCTTCAGCAAGAATCTGTCAGGTCAGCAGAATCCCTTTTACCCTTGAGGTTTCCTCTTGGTGATTTTTCACCCACTGTCCTCCTCACTGCTCCTTGGATACAAATTCCCACTCGCCCATGCTGTGTTCAGAGTTAAGCCCAGTCCCTGCTCCCCGTTGCAAGTCTTCCTTACCATACCTTAACAAGCATCTTTTCCTGACTAAATGGACAATCTATTTCTCTGTGCTTTATTTCTTAACATCTAAATTCTCAAGCCTCTGAATCGAGTTACCTGTTCTTTGAACCACTGATCCGGTAAAGTGGCCAAACCCCAAAGTCCTTGCTCAGGTGTCAATAGCCTCATGACACTCCTGAATGTGCCATTATTCCTAACACACTTTCCCTGTCCCATAATTTTCTCTTATTAGCCTGTGATCCATTGAGACCACCCACTTTGGAAACCTCTCTTTATATTTACTTTTTAATTTAGGATTAACATCCTATTCATCCAAAAACATTTAAGTCGCCTTGCAAGGAAAACACAATATAAAAAGGAGCAATGAGGAATAAAACACTGTTTTTAACCACAGAAATGGACCAAAAGGCAAGTAGATATTATCTGTTGCTTGAAGTGGCAGTTTTGGTTGGGCACTGAGTTGAGCTCCACATTTTCTGCCAGTTAAAACACAGGAAAACATGTTGAACTGCATTCTTTCATTATCTGACTGACTGAAGCACACAGGTCTGTCTCTGTGGTCTCTGTCACTTCCTGGAACTAAACTCAGGCACGAATTTACTACATGAAACCTTGTAGAAGGCACATCCAGTAACCCATCACTCCAACTGTGGGATTTCAAAAACAACAAACTTCCATTCAGACCACACTTTGTAAAAACAGCAAGTATAAGATCGCAGCAAAATTTAATGAACTCCTTTGGTGGGGGAGAGTAAGACAAATTGGTTTAATGCTTCACATTTTCAGGAGCTGAATTAAGATGAACCATGGCTTTAAACAGTGAGGTGAACACATCTATTAGATTCTCTCCAATATCAGATTCCTTAGGTTATGCTGGCAGAGGCTAAATTATTGTCAGTCTGCGATTAAACTCACACAAGTAACTGCAGTATAAATATTCTAGGTTGTCAGTTACATGGAACCTCCTCACTTTAGTTATTAGTCAAGACCTTTCATTTTTGTCAGCAACCACATTTGTTCTTGTCACAAACAAGTAGTCTTGCTACGGTAGAGATTTCAGCTTAAGACAACTGTTTTACTTAGAATTGGCCTTGCACAAGTTCTCAGTAAAGACTCCACCATGTTTGTCTTCTAATGCGAACAGGAGAATTTCACTCTGAAAGGATTTTTCTTTTAAGTATAAATGATCTTTGTTTCTTGCTTTGTTTTGTAATTTGTCTTTCTCATCCATAGAAGAACATTCATATAATGTCGCTTAAACATTGAAAATTTTATCTTTTAACATTAATCATAATCTGAGAAAATATGACCTCAGTAAGCATGAGAAGTAAGCCAGGACTGACCCATGTGTTAAGATAACAATTATTCTTTTTCTGAGGAGGCTAAATGGGTGATATTTCCCCAACTGCTTACTTTTATTGTTTAAAAATCAAGGTTTTTTGGAGAAGTATTACATGGAATTATTTCATTTACAAAGTGCCCAGATCCTAGTTAGTCTATATCTGTATAATTTCAGCTCAATTATAAATGAATTATTTTGAAATGGATTAATTATGAAAAACTATTCATTTTTCATTTGGCCATAACTGTATATAATTGTCATTAAAATTTTAGTATCATTTCAACTGTTTTAACCTATATATTTCTTCAATTTTGTTTACCATTTCATGAAAAAAATCAATAATTTTTTCAATTTTTAAATAAAAAAGATTAAATAAATAATAACACCAATCCAATGATTCTAGCAGTATATGCAAGCTGAAAAATAGATTCTTATAGAACTATCCAAACCAGTCTATTCGTTAGATTAATTTCGATTATTAAATTTTGGTGAGTTCCAATAGATTATTCCAATTTACATTTAATTGACACTGGGACTTTTTCCTTTATGTACTATCTAACTTATAGTCTACTCTTAAGATCCTTTCTGACAAAAACATTAAAATGATAAATTTAGAATAAGAAGCTTTTCTTCATGTGTGCTATATACTAATAATAGAACACGTGCCCAACACTCTTAACATTTGTCCAGAATGGATATCCATTAAAAAAGAATAACAGACATAGTATTGAGATATAACTTGTCTGCATTTTGCTTTAGATTATATCTATTAGATTTCCACTTCTGGCTATAAGGTCATAATTTGACTCAGTTTGCTTTCCCAGAAAAAAATGATGATAATAACAATAATAATAATAACCACAACAATAATAATAATACCTAAACATTTAGGAAAAAAACGAAATAATGCACACATTAAAAACATGTTATTAGAAGAAAAACAAATGAAGTGAGCCTCGTGATCTCTCTACACTCTTGCCTGGAAGCCCTTTCTGACAGCTGTGAGGGGAGAAGTGGCCCAACAAAGCACAGCAGGGTCTCTCCAGTTCATGGTAAACATGAATTCTGTTTTTTTGTATTATTTTATTTCAACAGACAAATTTTTTTTTTTTTTTTTTTTTTCTAGAGACAGAGTCTCACTTTATGGCCCTTGGTAGAGTGCCGTGGCCTCACACAGCTCACAGCAACCTCCAACTCCTGGGCTTAAGTGATTCTCTTGCCTCAGCCTCCCGAGCAGCTGGGACTACAGGCGCCCACCACAACGCCCGGCTATTTTTTGGTTGCAGTTTTGGCCGGGGCCGGGCTTGAACCCATCACCCTCGGCATATGGGGCCGGCGCCTTACCGACTGAGCCACAGGCGCTGCCCTCAACAGACAAATTTTTAACTTTTAATGGACTGTTATGGGATTCTATATTCTTTAGATGATGTGCTATGTAGAAGAATTTGATAATAATAGGAGTTTCAAAGACAAGTAGGTTGAAAATTAGAAAATCAATTAGAGGCAATAGATCATTTAAAAAACAAAGCAATTGCTCAGTGCAGCAGACATAGAAATAATATTTTTAAAATCTGTAAATAAGCATTTTATTTTAACAATCTAAATGTTAAGAACTCAGCAAAGTGGAACTAAGAAGTGATCACAAAGCACAATAAAGGACATCTCAAACCACTGGTCGACAGCCTGACAGATAACGGAACCCAGGGGTCTTCTCAATAAAATCGGAACAGATGCAAATGGTCCTATCATCTTTACTGCTTAATATTATTCTAGAACCAATTAAATTCCCATAGTGGGGGATGGGTCAAAAATATCAGTATACATAAAATAAACATTACAATAATGTTGCAAATAATTAAAAAGGACATATCTATGTGACTTAAAACTTCATAGTACTCCATTTTAAAGATGTACTATCATTTATCTTATTATTTTTCTATTAGACATTTCTAGAACATGAACAGGATAATGGAAATAAAATACAGAAAATTTTAACAATAGTTATTTCGTGGTATAATATTTTAATGTTATACTTTTCAAAAAAGCATGAGTTAGTTTTATTATAATATGGTTATGGTTTTAAAAACATCAATGCAACCTCTACATATTTGTGCCTATGTATTTACTGACGTAGAGAAAATATAGAAGACGCTACAACAAAGTTTTAATATTGGTTATCTTTTTGAATTGCTATAGACACATGTAGAAGAATAAATCAATTTACAGAACTACCATAAATAAAAGAAAAATAACACACTATTTGTCAAATACGATATATTGGTATTTTATTAGGAACAAATAGATTATAAAAGTACAAATATTAAGTCTAAAAAATACCCAAATAATATTAAAAAGAAAGCAAAAGATATAAATGAGGCAAAGGATTAGAAGATACATGTATCCCCCAAAATATATAAAAATCAGTCCATTGCACGTATTTCAAATAAAAATCTAAAGAATTTGTCAACATTGTGCCAAATTAACAATTTGTTTAAAAAGATATAAATTGCATAAATTATTGGTGAGAACAATTGTCTTATGAACAGCTACAAAGACAAATTGGAATTTTTTTCTTGAAAATAATTTGGCAATATGTACATAGAACTTTTAACATTTCCTATTGTTGAACTCAATAATTCCATTCCAAGAAATTTGCTCAAAAGAAGTTAGAAGAGATCTAAAGAAAAATGTATGTTAAAAGTAATTTTTATAGCACTGTTTACAATTGAAACAACTTAAATAATAGGAGGGTGGCATATTAAATATAATGTATTTGAACTGTAGAATATAGCAAACTATGAGTAGCTTAAACTAATCTTAATTTCTAGCATCATGTAAAATTTTGACCCGTGAAATGGATTGCTACACATCCTTTTTGGGCTTAGAGACTAGCTGGACAATTGCTGCTTTTCTGGGTATGGGAGATTTCGTTTTTCTTTTTCTTTTTCTTTTTTTTTTTTAGATTTATCTACTGTCTGCTTAAATTGGCAGTCTCTCTCAAGAAGGAGAATGGTTTCAGTTTCTCTGGCCTTTAGTGTTTTCCAGTCTGGTCTGTATGTTATCTGTCTTGGCTTCTCAGTCCTTCCCCAAACGCCTCCCAGCTCTGTGGCTTTCTCTGCAGGTGGGATAGACACTGGGTACCCAGGATGGATTTATTACTTTTGGACAAAGCCAACATAAGATTTACAGAATATAATAAAGTGCAATGACCTTATTTTTTGTTGTTGTTGGGTGGTAAAGAAGACACTGCAGAGTCCTACTTACAAAAAGAAATCAGGAAAGTATTATGTCAATATACCGTGATACCTGACAAAATGTTTGGGGTCTTACAGTCCTAACAAAAACAGCTTTCGGATCAGGCAAGTAGATGAACATTTCATTTATCATGATAGAGAGATTGCATGCTGAATTATTAAACAGAACAATAATTTATTCTGCTTTGAAATAGTTCTCATTGTAGGTATGTGACTGCGATATTAACTAGAGATAGGAGCTCCGTGGGACACACTCCTTCTGCACAAGAGGCCGATAATCACACAACTCCGAGTTTGGCTCATGATACTTTGCCAGCCCATGTACTGGCATATAAGGGATTTAATTCTTTGCTGTTTTGAAAGCATTCCTCTGATTATTATTTCCTCAATACTTAAAATTTATTTTGATATGCAAACACTAATTAAGGATCTGTCTTTGCTAGCTCTGGAGAGCCACTGTTGATGAACGTTGCCCTCACTCTTGAATTGCTCACCATCTTATAGAAAGCAATTGCTTATGCATTTATGATGCAGATATAAATACTTAATACAAAAATAATTTAGGGGGATCTAGGGAGGCAGTAAAAAATGCTTAGGTTCAACCAGCTCATGTTTTTTTTCTCGTTATTTATATCTATTGAACTGTTATTGGCTAACAAAATGCCATATCTAAAATTAACAAAATAAACAAAAGCTGAATCATAAAGAGATTAATTTTTTTCTTTTGAAAACTTCAAGTGTGCAGAAAGTTGAGTTCATCAGAGTCCTTCTTTCCTGGGCACCATTTTTACAAACCTCTCTCCTGCTTTATTTTAATGTGCACTTTTGCTCTTTATGCCTACCTTCAAAGCCCATTCTTTCCCTCATGAAATATCTAATAGTCTTACGAGTGACACTTAAATTACATATGCAAAATTATAGTCTTAACCTCAGTTCAGTTTTTTTTTTTTTTTGTGTGTGTGTGTGTGTGTATTTTTTGGCCGGGGCTGGGTTTGAACCCGCTACCTCTGGCATATGGGGCCGACGCCCTACTCCTTTGAGCCACAGGTGCCACCCATCAGTTTTTTGTTTTGTTTTGTTTTTATATTTAACACTTCACCTTGAAACCATATCTGTGTGCTGTGTCTATATCTTGCACATTGCTTCTGACAGACACAAGTTTTATCACTTTTTTTTTTATCCATACTCATACTGAGAGGTGTCTAGCTTGTCTCAACTTTTGCTGTAGTGAGCATCTTCCTTTATGTCCCCTCATGGACCACTCAAGGTCTCCCCTGACAGATATGCTGTAAAATATCTGGGGAAGGGTACAAGTGTATTAATTTTTCTAATTACTGCCAGATTGCTCTTAGAATGGCTGCAATAGTTTACCATGTTACCATAGGGGCACGAAATGTCCCACTTCTTCCCATTTTATTAAATATCTAATATTATACAACTTCTAATTTTTGTAAATCTAATAAGGATAAAGGGGGAACTCATTGTTATGTCTTAATTGCTCTGAACTATAAAGTCAAAGTTGAATATTCCTTCACATGCAAACATACTCATTTGAGTATCCCTGTCAACTATGGCCACTTGTAAGGTCCCTACCTCAGTGGTAATCCTAAGTGAGTCCTCCACACTAAGAGCACACATCACATTCTGAGACTGCCCACTCTCCTCTGCTAGGGGTCAGGAGGAAGCTGGACATGTTCCAAATTACACTGCCTCTCCCCCCAGCCCTGTTTCCCATTTAGTATACCTACCAAGTTCCATATTAGTATTCTCTTATTTCCAGGTAGATTAGACTCAAATTTCAAGTAGTCCTGCATTCTGTTTTCATCTCTCATCCTGCTCAGGACCTGAAATCCTTATACTCTGACCTCTAGTATTTACAATAGGACATTAGAAAAATCCCTGCATCTATCCCAGACCTCACGTCTCAATGTGTTCCTTATCTGCTACTTCTAACTGAACCTTAGATCCCTTAAGAAAACATTACATCCCCTGAAACTCTCACAAGTGAAGGCCCTTGTCCTCCGTGGTCTCTGAATCTCAGTGTTTAGAGAAAGGGTAGAGACTCTCCTTGGCCCTTGGTGGTGCCAGGCCAGTTCTCTCCCTCTGTCCCCTAGAACCCTGCATCTCAGAATCCCCCCCTTCCACAACGCATCGCACGCTGCTCCTCACAGGGCCGCCTCCTGCCCACATCTGCTCATTCCCTCTCTCCAGGTGACACCCTCGTACCTGTTCCTCTCACACCTCTAATACCTTCCTTCCCATTTTCCTTCTCGATGGACCTTGCTTTATACGTCGAGGGAAAAAAATGAAACTCCTCAGGTCCTCTTCACCTTTTTTCATACCTATAGGGAGAAAAAAAACTTCAACTCTGTAAAATAACTGAAAGAGGTTTATTCTGAGCCAAGAGTGTGTGACTGACCACCTGGAACACATGTTTTCAAGAGGTTCTGAGAAAATGCGCCCATGATATCTGGGTTACAGTTTGGTTTTATGCATTCATGTAGACAGGAATTACATGTAAGATCATACGTCAACACGTGGAAGGCTTACATTGGTTTGGCTCCAAAAGGAGGGACTTCTTGAATAGGGGACTTACAGGTTTTAGGAGAGTTTAAAGATTCATTTATTTATAATAGACTAAAGAAATGAAGCTCTGTCTAAAGCCTTGGAATGTTCTAACTTAAAATAAAGAAGTCTGCTAATCAGAGATGGGTCAGTGGACGTTTACCAGAACTCAACTCAAGTGATCTACTAAGTAAATGGATGGCCTGCGGATATGGCTTAAGCTTTGCTTTACATGGCCTTAGCCATGATAATGATTTAGTACAGTGGTTCTCAACCTTCCTAATGCTGTGACCCTTTATGTTGTGGTGACCCCCAACCATAAAATTATTTTCGTTGCTCCTTTATAACTATAATTTTGCTGCTGTTATAAATCATAATGTAAATATCTGATATGCAGGATGTATTTAGGCGACCTCTGTGAAAGGGTCATTCAACCCCCAAAGGGCTGAAGGTTCGCGATACCACTGATTTAGTATCTTATTGTAATAAGAATAACTCCAAAATGTAAGGGGCATGACAAGGCTTGTTTGACCTCCATCTCCTTACCATCTGCAACTCAATTTGAAGGTATTTCTGAGGTCCTCTTGGCCAAGAGTAGGCCATTCAGTCAGCTGCAGGCCTTAAGATTTGTTTATTTCCCAAGAGTATGAGCACATACTCAACTTCCCCAACAGTTAAGTGGATGAGCTCTTCAAGCTTCAAGCCCTCTGGTTGTGCACTAGAAGCTACCTCCTCCCACCTGCTCAAAGGACACTATCAGTTCTCCCTTCCTGTCACCTACATTAGCAATTTTTCCTCCCTTCTCTCCTGGATCACTCCTAAGAATTCACAAGCTATTATTTCTCCTGTGTTAAATTAAAAATAAGTAAATAAAAAGCACTCCCTGCATCACTTCTCTTTCCAGCTACTGTCCTATTTTTCTGGTTTTGGTTATAGCAAAACTCCTGTATTTGCTAACTCCAGTCCAAATCCCTCCCATTCCCCCTTAATCTACCTCTGGTAGATTTCCCCTGCCCCCGAGGCTTTTCTTGTCAAGATCATAATGGCTTCTATGTTGGCATTTGGTCAATTTTTAGTTCTCATATTTCTGTAACTATAAGCAACAATTTTCACAGTTGAGCATTTCCTAAAACACCTTCTCTCAGTTGGATTACGCGGCATTAGTCTTTCTCTTACCTAAATGCACCCTGTCGGTTTTTTAGCTAGGTGTCTCTTCTGAAAATCCTGGACACTGCAGTTCCTTAAGCTCCCTGAGCCTTGGTTTGACATCTACCTTTATACAGTTATCATGAGGAATGAATGTAATAATATATGTAAAGAACGAAAGATTAAATTTGGAACATATACTGTCAATGAATGAAAGTTATTATTAATACCATAAGTAAAAGCATACATGATACTATGGAACAATTAGAACTCCGAGTTAAGGAATAACAATGGTGAAACCCACAGTGATTCTTAGTTAGCTTTCCCAGGAGTACATAAGAAATGAAAGATCATGCATTTAACCTTTAAAAGAAATATATGCCAATAAAATAACTAATTTATTCCTTAATATGAAAATCCCTAGTGATAGCACTTAAATATAACCAGGAAACAAATTCTAAATGTCACCTTAAACAAAGACTCTAAGCATACATATTTAAAAATAAACAAAACAACATTCTATTATGCTAACATTTAAAGTAAAATTTTTTATGGGTAGTGATATAATCTTTACCTTAGAATATGCATTATGAAACTTTGAGCACTTGGACTAGAGAAAAACTTTGTTATTAGGAAAGTGTTACTCGTTTCAATGGCTAGCACATGATATGGTTATAAACAACTCCAAAATTTCAATAGCTTACAACATCCTAGGAGGGTGGGGAATTTTCCTCACTCATGTCACTTGTCATCACATATGTGGTTCTGCCTCATATTGTTCTCACTGTGGAACTTGGGCTGATGGGGGCAGACACTCTGGAACCTTGCCTGCCATTCTAATGGAAGGGGGGATTAGGGAAAGGTAGAGCAAAGCATATACAGGCTCTTAAAGCTGCCCCCTGGAAGTGACACATGTGAAAGGCTAAAATCATTTAGCAACATATGAGGTCTGCAGTTAATTTCATGAACTCATCCTAGAAAAACTGCTACAGACTTCATTGTCAAATATCACTATGGTCACATTCAAAGTACTCCCCCTGGGAAGCTATGCATCAATGCCAGTGCCTACTGTACCCTTCAAGGCAATTTTGGAACTCTTTCCCTGGAATGACCATCAGAGCTGTCAGCATATGGCATGCAAAAACATACAACAATAATGAACGTCATTCAACAAGACATTGTCACATGTCAGCATAAACACAACTGTGAGGCACTGATATCTCAAGGTCACAAAACCTTACTGACTTGTTTGTACAGTGCTCCAAACATAAGCATGCAATGGCAAGTTCTTGAGCTTAATTGTCAGCTCCGTGATATAACCACAGGTGAGTGGCTTCATGGCCACCTTTTCATTTGGCTAACCAAGGAGAGAACTAGAATATTTGTAAACAGCCCTGGTAAATAGTATCCTTGAATTTGATATTCAAAGTTCAGTACCCAGTTTCTCTGACCCCCCCTTAATGACCCCTTCAACTCCTTGAGTCCCATAATCCTCAATAGTCCTCTTGTAACAGGGCAGGCAAGAACTTTCTCTGGAGTTGAAAGACATGTCCATAATTTTTCAGTAGCAAATCTGAACTCAGATCTGGAAAAGAAAAAGTTCCTTTGAGATAGTAAGACTTGTTGATACAAGTACTGAACTAGGAATTGGTATTTCTATCTAGGCTTTAAACTGGTATCTTCTGTGGCCTAAGGCAAGTTGTTTAATAACACTATCCTTCAAGAAAATAAGGAGACATAGTGACTGACTGACAGTGGAACATTTCTGGGCAGAATAAGGAGGTGATTGCGATTAATAGTGAAATCTTCCCATCAGATGGAAGCCTGAACTGCTCAGGGACTGACACTAAAGAAGCAAAATACTGACATGCAAAATGCTTCAAATCCTCCATGACAGGCTGTCTGCACTGTAGAAAGTTATTATATATGAGAATGTCATATTCCTGTCTCAGCTTCAAGCTGATGGAAAAAGAAAACCCACTTGCTCAAATCTGGCTTTGAATTTTCCCTATAGCAATACAGACATTATCAGGAAGTACCTACATAATATTAGATTTATCACATATCCCAGTGTGAATGTCTGCATTACCTAGTAAAAAAGTCCCAAGAGAAAGAAGCAAAAATAACTCCTGTAGAGCCAAACTATTTCCTACCCAAAGTTGTAAATACTGATGTACTGGAAATGCACATTTCTAGTAATAAGTTTTGGTGCTTTCAGTAGTGATCACAACTCAAACTGTACCAGATCAAAATATGTGAACAATTATTATATTTTTTAAACAAAGTATTTCAAAACACAGGCATTATGCAGCATAGCGCAATGTAACTCATTTTCCCCATTTTTCTCTTCCCTTTTATCAAATTATATAAGTAATTTATAAGTATTTTTCAATGTAACAATTCAGGTAATAGAGAAATTTATGTGATAAAGTCTCAACATTTCTCCTCATTAACCCCCACAAGTAGCCACAGCCTTTAAAATTCTCAGCGTCATTTTATTTATATGTTAAGGCACACATCACACACACATGCACCTTTTAAAGGGTTTTTTTACATGAATGAAAGTCTAAATGCTAAAATAGAATTTATTCTTCCCTTAGCAATATGACTTGACAAGATTTCGATGTAAATATTAATACATATAACTTTATCCTACCTTTTAATTGGCTGTATAGAACAGTTTACCTTATTATTTATTTAACATTTTTTCCGTTGACAGTTATTTTGGCCATTTTCAAAATTTTTATTACTGAAGATAAGATTCTATATGGTAGAATCTTAGCTGTAGATTTGTTGAGTTAACGCTAAACTTTTGGCAGATGCCGTAAAGTTGCTTTCCCAATCTACTCCACCAAATTACACTCCTATATACACTCTGGGGTATAGGAAAGAGCCTGCTTACCCTGCACCCACAACAGCCTGTGCCAATCTAATGTGTGAAAATATCTCATTTTTAAACTTTCTTTTTCTGGATTAACAATATATGGTAGCCATATTTAGTTTTTATTATATTACACTTTGGTGAACTGAAATTTATATTTGTAGACATTTTCTCAACTTTATAATTGGTATTTTTCTTATAATTTTGTAGAAACAATATAGTTATTTTACACAGCAACGTGTCCATTGAATATGTTTCAGATGTTTTTACAATATGTAAAATATTTTAAACTTTTATTTAATGCATTTTTTGTTTTACATTAGTTTTAATTGTTATATATCCAAATCTGGCCTTTTGCTTAGGAAAATTTTCCTTCTCCAAGCTAATCTAATTATTGTCTTGGTCTTTTTTCAAAGCCTATCTTTTGGAGGCAGGCTTATTGAGATGTTCTTTACAGGAACTAAAATTTGGACTTTTTAGCACACAAATTTTTACAAGTACACGCCGTCCTGGTACAGCGATGACAATAAAGATTCAGAATGGTCTCTCACCCCCATAATTCCCTCGTGTCTTTTTGAAGTTAACCATTGGCCCTGTACCCTGATTCTGTCAACAACTGATCTTTTTTTCCTAGAGTTTTGTCTTCTTTCATAAAGTCACATAATGGAATAATACACCATGTAGCCTCTGAGTCTGCCATGTTTTGCTCAGCATAATGCATTTTCTTTCTTTCTTTCTTTCTTTCTTTCTTTCTTTCTTTCTTTCTTTCTTTCTTTCTTTCTTTCTTTCTTTCTTTCTTTCTTTCTTTCTTTTTTTTTTGCATAAGGTATTTGAGAGTCATCTCATGTAGTCGAATGTACTAGTATACGGTTCCTTTTGGGGGCCCAATATTTTTCCATTATATAGATGAATGAGAGTTTGTTTTACCATTTACCAGTTGAAAGACGTTTTGGTCATTTTCAGTTTGGATGACTATAAATAAAAACTGTTCAAATATTCATTATAAGTTTTTGCAAAAATTTAAGTTTTTATTTATTTTAGGTAAATATCTAGAAGTTTGGATGCTATATCACATGGTAAATGTATGCTTAACTTTCTTTAAAAACCACTACACTGTTTTTCAAAGGGACTGTATTATTTTACAGTCTCTCCAGCAACACAGGAGAGTTCCCATGGCTCCATGTCCTTGCACTTGGGATTGCTTATTTTGGTTTTGATTTCTTCTGTTTCTTTAGCCATTCTATAATAATGAATGTAGTAATATATAACACTGTGGTCTTAATTTGCATTCCTCTTGTGACTAACAATGTTAAGCATATTCTTACGTGGGTTTTTTTTTTTTTTTTTGCCATTTGTGTATCTTCTTGGGTGAAGGATCTATTCAAACCATGTATCCATTTCTCATTGGCTTGTTCTATTATCGTGCTATGAAAGTTATTTCTGTATTCTGGACACAAGTTCTCTATCAGGTAAGCGTATTTTCTCCCAGTCTTTTGTTTACTGTACTTCCTTAACAGTATCTATCTAAGACCCCAAAGGTTCTGAATTTTGATGGAGTCCAGTTTATCAGTTTGTTCTTTTATGAATAATGCTTTTGGTATGGTATCTAAGAAATTTTCACCTAACTCAGGGTCATAAAGATTGTCTCCTACATTTCCTTTTAGAAGTTTTATAGTGTAGGCTTTAGATCTAGGTCTATGATATGTTTTGAGTCATGAATTATATTAGTTTGGTAGGGCTGCCATAACAAAATACAACTGACTAAATGGCTTACACAAGGGAAATTTATTTTCTCACAATTCTCGGGGCTAAAAGTCAAGAGTGAGGTGTGGGCAGGTTGGTTGCCTCTAAGATTTCTCTCCTGGGTTTGCAGACGACTCCTTCTGACCACGTCTTCACATGGCCTCTCCTCTGTGCACGCGTATCCCTGACAACTCTGGATGGTCTCATCTTCTCTTGACATAATTGTCTTTTTTATTTTTGACTTATGTCTCTTGTACCTGAGGGTGAGACCTTAAGTGATCCTAATGGTAGGAAATTTCTCCTCTACGCCCAAGGCATTTTCCTGCTCCTTCTTCAAAGACTGAGGTTTTCCCCCCAATCCTGAACAACAGAGAGATTTCACCTGTACCTGGGGTCATGTTTGTTTGACAAGTTTTTCCAAGGGATTAGGACAATAATGTGCTTTATACTTTTTTCTGAGAGCAACCACTCCCTTTCACAAACCTGTCTCCTCCTGGAAACTTTCCTCAGTTTTCTGCCCTATGACTATTGTTCACATGAACACTCAGGGGAATTTGCAGAGAAAAGCCTTCCAGTGCACGGAAATTTACACCTGACCTTCGGGAAATGTTTTAAAACTTCAGATGAAAGCATGTTATCTACTTTTTAGAGTGGATTTCTTCTGATTTTGTTCTAAAATGACACAGTAGTTACATCCTGACATTCTCTGGAGTTGCCTTTCACTCCTTGGATTTCTGGCTTACTAGCTGTCCTGAAATCTCACCTGGGTCTCGTGCTTGAACTTCTTACAGTGTTGAGAAAAATGACAATTTTGTAGATTTTATGGCCTTATTGTTAGGATAGGAGAGATTGTTTCTAGTTTTCTATATCCTTTCACAATCTGCAATACTCTTTAATGTTTGTTACTCAGTTATTCTAGTTTTCTTTTACAGATCTCAGTAAAAGCTCATTCTTAAATACATGGCAGCCACAGTGGTTCATGCCTGTAATTCTAGCACTCTGGGAGGCCAACGTGAGAGGATTGTCTGAGTATAGGAGCTGGAGACCAGCCTAAGCAAGAGCAAGACGCTGTCTCTACTAAAAATAGAAAGATTAAGTAGGAGTAGTGGCAGCCGCCTATAATCCCAGCTACTTGGGAGGCTGAAACAAGATCTCTTGAGCCCAGGAGTTTGAGGTTTCTGTGAGCTAGGCTGACACCATGGCCTTAGGCAACAGAGTGAGACTCCATCTCAAAAAATATACTTTTTTTTATAAGTTTTATTTCTTGGTAATCTTAGAATTTTTATTCTTTCACTGCTCTTAACATTATTTTAATTTATTATAGTTTTAAACTGTTATCATTAGTGTGGGCAAATAAATGATTTTTGTAAGTTGTCTGGAAAACTTTTAATTTTTTAATTAAACCTAAGAGTTTATTGGTTGATTCTCTTGAATTCTCTAGTCCAACAATCATAATCACTATGAATAGTGACAGTATTTTTCTTTTTTTCAATATCAACAATTCACTTTATATTTTTCTGTCAATTAAAACTTGTGACATTACGGGAGATTTTAGCACTATCAGCAGGTACTTTTGTTTCTAACTTTTGTGGGACAACGTCTAATATGGCAATATGAAATTTGGTTTATTTTCTGATAGATACTCAGGTCAAGGATGTTTCTATTCTAAGAGGATTGATGTGTTTTATTGTCATTGTTGTTGTTTTTTAATCTGGAATAGTTTTTAATTTCATTTGTCTTATAGTAGAATAATGATATTTATTTTCCTTCAATAATCATTCAGGGGAGGAAATTAACTTTTTTTTTTTTTTGCAGTTTTTGGCTGGGGCTGGGTTTGAACCCGCCACCCCCGGCACATGGGGCCAGCGCCCTACCCCTTTGAGCCACAGGCGCTGCCCTTAACATTTTTATTTTATTTTTTTTTTTTTGAGACAGTCTCACTTTGTCACCTTTGGTACGGTGCTGTGGTTTCACAGCTTACAGCAACCTCAAACTTTTAGGCTTAAGCAATTCTCTTGCCTCAGCCTCCCAAGTAACTGGGACTACAGGGACCCACAACACCCAACTAGTTGTTGTTGTTGTTGCAGTTGCCATTGTTGTTTAGCTGGCTCCAGACTGGGTTCAAACCCGCCAGCCTCAGTGCATGTAGCTGGCACCATAACCACTGTGCTACGGGTGCTGAGCCGAACATGTTTTTTAATGATATACTATTCTCGCTTTCATAAAATACAACTGAATTGGACATGTTTAATTTTCTTTAGTATAACTCCAAATTAACTAATAGTAACTCAGCTAATATTTAGAGTTTTCCAGTGTTATTTACTATTAATGTTGGCCTACGACTTTTCTATGTGTACCTGGGGAACGAGTTCTTTGTTAGACTTTAGAATTAGGGTAATGTAAAACTTATTTAGTTGGGAAGTTTTCTATATTTTACTATTCTCTGTAACATTTAATCTGAAATAGAAATTACATGTTCCTTGAAAATTCAATAGACCTTGATAGTAAATTCATTTTGCACTGATATAATTACTAGTAGAATTTTGATAACTATTTAAAAATCTCCAAATTTGGTTTTGTCAGGTTTTCTATCACTTTTTGGTTTTTGGTAATTGATCTTTCCTTAGGAAGTTATTCATTTAAGGATTTTTAAGAATCCTAGCACAAAGGCTCACTTAGAATTTTGTAATAATTTGTAGTCACCTCAGTAAATTTAGTTATTTTCCAATTTTAAGTTGCTCATTCGATTGAGTCTTTCTTTTCTTTTTTGACCAAACCTATCCTGAACTAAAACTTCTCATTCAAAATGGTTAAAAGGGAGATGTATAGTAGTTACTAGTCATTACCAATGGTGGAGACCAGCTGTGCAAGCATTTTGAAAAAACTTTATACCCTGGTAGTAAGTATATTTCCTTGATTAAAACTTGATTCTTCTTTTACCCCTTGAGGTATATGTCCCCTAGACCCATAAGCTTCTTCATTTTTATTATCCTCAGTGGACGTTGTGGAATATGAACTACACAACCTCTTGCTGATGTGTGAGTTGGGACAATTAAATTCACGAATTCATCCTAGAAAAAGTGTTACACATCTCATTGCTGAGTTCACTGCAGTCACCTTCGAAGTGCTCTCTTGGGAAGCTATGCACAGAGCCAGAATGTATTCCACCCTTAAATTTTGGAATGCTTTTCCTGGAATGGCCACCAGAGCTGTCCTCATGCACAGTCTGACAATTAAGTTCACAAACTCATCCTAAAATAAATGCTAGGAAGGGTGGACTCCAAGGAGAGTGCTTCGAAGGTGACCTTAATGACATTCAGCAATACGGTATGTCGCATTTTTTCCTAGCATCAGTTCATGAACTTAATTGTCTTACTTTGTAAGTTTGAGTTCCTATGAATGTTTTACAATCCTCTGAAAAATTGTAAATTCTTGATTCTAGTCAATTCTATGTACCTGGAGCCATATACAAAATTGTTTCTCAGGCATTAATTCACAAATATGATCTCCTTTATTTTTTTTTAAGTTTTCAACAAAAAGGCAGCTCCCTTAAGGCCATCTGAAATAATAGGTTTGGAAGGGAAGGAAACAGCATTAGTCCAGATCTTTGTCACAGGACTTAGTATCTATTTCTGTGGAGTTTTTAAAGGACTCATCTTACTCAATGCTTTTCAAAAGATGTTAACTGTTAATGTATGAGGTTAAAATGTAGTTGATTCTTCCAACCCTAAAGGCCTTGAATTTTTAGCTCTCTTGGTTTTTGTTTGTTTTGAACTCTGTTCTCAAACCAGTTGATTCTTGCCTGAGTTTATCTCTTGCAATAGATGACAAGGGGCAACCAACACACCCTACTAATTATCTCTTTCCAAACCTCTTCCCCTAGAGAAACAGGCTTGGTGAGCACTTTGCCTTTTGAAATATTGTAGACAACTGTTTTGCCAAATGTTTCCTGCCTACCTGCCTGCTATGAGTGTCCACACAACTTTTCTGTGTCCAATACCAGCTTCTTCATCATTCACTTACCAACTTTTAACCTACTGTTATATATTTATAAATTTTTATAAGAAACATCTCAGTTAAATGTAGTAGTTTGTTATATTTACATATATACACACAGAGAGAGAATTTTTTTTTTCTTTTGAGACAGAGTCTCACTTTGTCACCCTTGGTAGAGTGACATGTCAGCCATGGCATCATAGCTGACAGCAACCTTAAACTCTTGGGCTAAAGTGATTCTCTTGCCTCAGCCTCCCAAGTAACTGAGACTACAGGCACCCACCCACCCACTACAGGCACCCACCACAGGCCCGGCTATTGTTTTAGAGACAAGGTCTCTGGCTCAGGCTGCTCTTGAACTCATGAGCTCAGGCAATCCACCTGCCTCAGCCTCCCAGAGTGCTAGGATTACAGGCTTGAGCCACTGCACCCAGAAGAACTTTTTTTCATATTTCTAGGCTATGTGGTTTATCTGTACATATTTTTTCATTGTAGAAAATCACTAAAACATTTTCCAATATACATGTATTTATTAAAAACAAAATCTACATATAAGTAGAAGCAGGTTACACTCATGCTGTTCAAGGATTGAGTATACGTATTTTTCTAATAATATTTAGAATCTAATATTTTTACCAAGACAAAGCAATAAGACTGTTATGGTTAAGCTTCCCAAGTTGAGATTGTTTGAGATATTTATTCTATTTTTATGTTAAGCATCAAGGGTATTCATGTTCAGAATTAAGTGTACACATTTCATTTCTTATCTTTCCCCTTGGATTATTTATTAAATTTACTACATATTTTCTTTAATCATTTGGGACTACGTTTTGTGAGTCTGTACTTCTCTGAAGGTACTTGCACTGTGTTTTCCTTCCTAAAGGCTATTGAGTGTTGGATTATAAGGCTGAAGACAGTTTCACCAATATGCTTTTCAGATCTTTCTCTCCTATTATTTCTTTGGTTGTTTCATTGGCTTTTCTGTCTCCCCTGAAAGTTTTACAGCATGACTGTTGAAACTTCTGAATCCTTAGTCTTTGTTTTATACACTTGATCTCATGTCCTTTTTGTTTTCTGAAGAATGCCTCACCTCAGTCTTCCATATCACTATTTTACTTTGTAGTTGTTTTTCATGTGTTAAAATTGACTTAATTTTGTTCACAGCCAAAGTTATAACTAGTCTGTTTAATGAAAAGACTTAATCAATATTGATATATTTGTTGTTAATGTTACTTTGCTTTATTAGCTCTATTTTCTTGAGTATTTATTCTTTGAACGAATTTGACTTCTTTCATGTCGTCACTTTTCTGCAAACGTTTGACTCTGTATTTGAAAATTACCATTTGCAACTGGGATTCACTCCAGTCCACTTTCCATGCTATAAAAACTTGATTCAGGTAGTTGGCCGGCTTTGCCAGTCCTCTGCTCAGAGAGGCTTTCTGAATCTCTACAGACCAAACAATTAGCAGTAGTAACATCCTACATGTTCTTTAAATTACAGATCATTTCCTCTGATTGAGTGCTCATATGCTGTTTTCCACTTCTGCTTAGCAAAGGTGATGTCGCAGTAGGAGTAACCATGATTACTCAAAAGTTCTGAATGAAGACTTCTAATTAATTACCCCCAAAATATTGCCCCATGGTCCTGCCTATTTTTATATGTATTTCTTCATGGTTTGTAGCTACTACATAGCTACTTACATTCTCACAAAAATATTCTTCTGTGTACCTTTGATTGTAGTTTCACTTTTACCTATTTTTATCCATAGATCTGATTGTATCTGTTTTTGTCAGAAATGTATAGCCTGCATATGCTACTCTTCTATTTTTCTGTACTTATATGAAGGTTTAGAATATTCTATTGTAAATTTTTGTAAAAAATGAAATGTGTTTGCTCAGTATGGTAACTTGAATTCAGTTTTTGCTTGCTTTCAAATTCTGCCCCTCCAACTTGACGGTTTTCAGGAATTGAACTCACAAATAAGTCTGGTATATTTTGGGAAAGTATAAATATAAGTTTTTGAAAAGTTAGTCATTTTAAATATACTAAATAAGCTTAGCTTTCAATAGTATCTTGCAGACTGGGTAACTGGCTTTCAATTACAAAGTCAGAATTATAAAATAAATAAAAAAAATTTCAACACCCATAGATAGAATGCCTCTAAATTATTTCCATTAGGTTTTGGTATCAAAAATAAGTCTAAGATCATTGAGTTGGGAAGTTTTCCGTATTTTTAATTTCTGGAAAATTTTATCTAATATGGAAATTATATGATCTTTATAGACTTGTTAGACTTTTCCAAGAAAATTTTCACTGGTATCAATTATAGGAGCATATTCCAATCATTATTTCAAGTTTTCCAATGGTATTGGTCTATCTGGGCCTTTTGGCTCTTCTTGAGTTAATGTTAACTAAATTATCTATTTAATCTAGGTTTTCAAATTTGCTACATAAAGCTTTTCATAGAATTTTTATAATTTTTCATTGTTTCAGCATCTACATAGTCTCATATTCGGTATCTGCAGTTACATGTTCATTTCTCTAGTTTTTTATTAAACGTTTCAAAAGAATATTATTTTTAAAGTTATAAGGTTCTGTTTTTCAACATTTTGATGGTCTTCTATCTCTTTAATTTTAACTTATTTTTAATAATTTCCCTCTTCCTTCCTTGAATTTTACTATAATACTTCTCTATTCATGCATATTTCGTTAGTTTTCCTAACAAGGGCATTGAAGACTCAAATCTGTACATTCTCTGTAACCTCTTCCCACAGATTTTATGCTTTCCTTACTGTCATTTTTTAATTATTAAAGAAATGTGTTCATGGGATAAGAACTTTCTATGCTGGTAATGGATGGCATTTGGCTTGTATATTTCCTTTGCTAATTAAATTTATAAAAATAACTTTTTAAATTTAATTTTTATGGAAGAGTTTACACAGATTCTGCTTTTAAATTTATTTATTGAAATGTAATTTCGATTACATTATAATTGAAAATTCTCAAATTTTTTTGGACACATTTTGCATATGTAAAGTAGAATATGGGTTAAATACAAATATCTCTTTGAGTCACTAGATGCAAATAATGGGTAGGAGACACACACACCAACTTTGACATTCTTATTTTAAAAAGTGAGGATAATTTCATGGAAAGTCAAACTGCATGATGTAAGAAATCAGAGATAAGGTGTGGAAAGAATTTTAAATGTGTTGCTGTTGTACCCTCCACTTTCTTCAAGTGATATGAACAGAGATCTTATCATTTATCATTTCCTTTATTTATGATTCTTTCATTCTTTTTCATTTCTTGTTATTTCATTTTTAGATATGAAAATTCTCAATATTACTTCTTACCATGTCTTCTAGGTCTGGTGGCACAGGAGGCATTAGCAAAAGGACGCTTTTGTACTAGGCGACAGAATCAATGCAAATTTAGAATATCATATAGAATATGTGTGGATCGAGTAATTTTTTTTTGGAAAATCGTGTGCAATATTTAGTAGCACACAGTTAAGTTTAAGTCACAACAAATATTTCCCCCAAAATGGAATAGTAAAAACTTTATAATGGGCTGATGATTTTTTTTTAAACTTCTAACACAGTTATGCAGACAGTAAGTATAAATCTAATAAAAAGCAAAGTCACTTACTTTGGAGAACACCAGGGAGTTATCCCCATTTTCTCAGGCCACATCAGCCTGGAGACAGAAACAGTGGGTCAGGATCAGGAATAAACAGCATTATTCCGACTTTCACCCCTTAGACTTGTGAGGACACCGTCCCATCCTCACAGTCACCTGCCCTCCTTCCTAGTCTCTACGACAGCATAGGTAGGTGGGCTAACGACCACTTTCTCTCAGCAGCCTCTAATTCCTGAGGCCTCAGCTGCTCCCAGTGTCACAGGCAGTAGCCCTACCTGATACATAGGAAGGTGGAAGGCCATGAGATCACAACCCAAAGTCTACAACTCCCCTCACACCTCGATCCTCAGGCTGCCCCCCAGTACTGATACAACATGACCGGGGGCTTCTGCCACCACTCCTGTATGTGGGTGTTCACTGTGCCTCACCAGTCATTTGAAACCTCAGTTCACCCAAACCAAGAAGCTCCCTACACCAAACTGCAGGATTCACCTCCCTCTGTCTTTACTGTTATGTCTATCATCTTAACTGCAAAGAAAAGCTGCCCTTAAAATACTAGAGACTTTGTGCATAAATATAGCTTTTCTTGCTTTAACTCATACGCCATTTTTCTTTCTGGAAATCACTGGCAGGTACCTGATTCTTGGGCTAGCTTTACATGCACTACACCACATTAGTCACCTTTCCCATCTGATAGCAAAAAGATGGCCACGTAGAAAAGCCTTCTACTCAGTTCTATCTCCCACAGATTGCCTTTTCCTGTAAGACCCCTTGATTTCGGATGCAGAGACCTCTGGCAGCCATCCCCCTATTCTACCAGTGGTTCCCAAATATTTCTGAATCCAAATGGATATGTATCCCAGACAACTTCCCAACAGAATGGAGACTATATTTAATCTCCTGAAAAATCAGCAAAGAAAATATGCACTATGTAATCATCCTATTTGATAAGCATTCGATGGAAATTTACACAGCACGAGGCTGGGAGGGTGCACAAAGCCGTGATTCATGGGCAAGGCTGGCTGATGTCATACACCAGAAGAGGCACGGGGGAGAAGTTTATGGCAGTAGCAGTCCCCTCTGAGTAAATTATGGCTGTGTGTTCATTCTGGGACATTTACTACTTTCTCCCATAAATACAATTAATGTGCTGAATTTATTTTCCAAGCACAAAGCAGAGTTATAACTTATCTTAAAGTTTTTCAGTGAAGAAGCATATAAAACAACTTCAAAGGAAATTCTCAGGGGCTGGTTTATTAAGGAATTTCGCCAACATTTTCATTTTCCTTTTGGAGACCGTGGCACGTGAAGGGAGAATTTTCTTTCAGGATGGGGCACATTTTCAAAAGCAATCAAGAAAAACTGGATGCTCAATTACTGTCTTCCCTTTATCATGCCTGTCTTTCTCCCACGATATGAATTTGACTTACAGAGCCTGTTTGGTTTTTTTGTTTGTTTGTTTGGAGAGAGGGAACTTATCACTGTGAATAAAACTTACTCATAAGTAACCATACACTATAGAAATTTACGTAAATTAGTTGTCAATAATTTAAAAACACACAGTTAAAAGGAAACATTCACAAAAGTTTACCTGAAGGCTACAGGAATTTTCCAAGTTCATTTAAAGCTCTAGATATTCCCCAAAGTGCCTAACTTGAACTGATTTTTTTATTCCATTGTCTTAAAAAAAATAAAAATAAAAACAGTGAGCTCTGTTCATTGTAAGAATATAGTGAAAAAATGTTCTTACAGATTCATTCTCCTTTCCCCAGCACAATTCTCTTTCCTTTGCCTTTCACACAAACTCAGTATTCATTTCACAGTGTTCTATCAAGAGGGGGAATAGCGCAGGTGGGAAACGGGTCCATCAGGCAGGCAATAGAGCGTGCAAGCAGGCCACAGCCCAAATACTTAAGCATCCACACAAAACCACATGCCCATAAATTACTGTCATTACTTCCCCAAACTTCCCTGGACTGTACAGGATCGCCCATGCAACCATAATTACAAAGCAAGCTGTAGTAATCATTAAACAAACACTGGGACTTCTGCAGTCTTAAGCAAAATGCATGTTCATCCAGCTGAAGCTCATGTACAATATAAAAATAACAACCAAGAAGCAATACCTCACTCTTGTTCCTCAGGGTTCAGAGGCACCATCCTGCCCATCGGCCTCATTCTTGTCACCAGCAGTTTGCATGGTCTTATCTCACCAAAGAGTTGAAACAAGAAAGTAACTGAGGGGACTCTCTTGTAAATACTCAAAGTACAAAGCACGAAATTCACAAACTTGAGTTTTCTATAGAATAGAAGTCTTTTTATCTGGCACACTTTCAGGGTTACCTTGGTATTCGTGGAAGAAAGTTGAGTTTGGAATTGGTATTAATGGATGCTTATTATGTGACAGGGTAAAAAGCTTTTTTCATGTATTATCTCCTGTTAAACATCACAAAAACTCTATAAAACAGATTAACTACATCCACTTTATAGAGATGAAAGGAAAGCCTAGACTAAGGCAACTATTTATATTTCCCATCGTGAGTATATGCCATAACCATGATTAAGCCCCAGGACTGGCTGTCATCAAAGGCAATGGCACTTCCACTATCCGGGGCTGGTGTTAGAAGAGCCGGGAGAAAGGTTAACAATAAACAAAATGCCATGCAACATTTCTCAAGATTACACTTTAGAGATGAGACTGTTTGCACAGACCCAATAAAACTACCCATATACCACTGTCATCACAAACAAACGCCAATCAATCCAGCCAATATGTGGAAGAACGCAGGTGTGGAAGTCAACCACAGGCAAAAGCAAAACCTCAGTCTCAACATGACAGTTATTGTACATCTCTGAGTGCTGGTGTGCAAAGCGCTCTGTTGTATGTCAGTGAAACAAAGATGAATAGGGCAGAGCCCCCATGCTCCTGAGCTATGTATCTGAGGATAGTCAGAAAGATTATTGATGTAGAGAAAGAACAAGGAAGAGAAAAATATAGTTGGTGGTGTAGCTCTTTATTTTCTCAAGAAAAAAATAAACTCCTCCCCTCTCCCCACAGCCGTGCTTCCCAGAGAGTAAGCAGCCAGCATAGTGTGCCCTGTGAAGGGGGTGAATTGTGAGAGGTGGCAGCAGCCCCACATCCAAGCTTCCGGATGGCCCTGAAGCAGAGGAAAAAGAAGGATGAAAAGAACAAGTTCACGATGAAGTTCATTGTCAAAAAAGCAGCCCCACGTGCCAGCATCCAACAAGAACGCCCTCAGCGTCCCATCTCTAGTTATTGCTTCCTATACCAGCCCGGAAAGCTATTCCAGAACCAGATACTTCAAACAGTGGTTGGAGAAGTAACTTTTGGTTTTCCCAAAGTGTAAGTGTAGCTGCCGACAACTAAGGTGTATGCCTGTACTCCTTGACGATGTGATTCCTGGATGCCAGGCCAGCCTTCCTTTCACCAGCCACTGTGTGCCCCAGTGCCCATGGTGCTGAGCCTCCTGCAGTCCGCAAAGAACCTTGTACATGCTGCTATCTGCCTGCATGCACATTTATTTATTTATTTTTATTATTATTAAATCATAGCTGTGTACATTAATGCGATCATGGGGCATCATACACTGGTTTTATAGACCGTTTGACACATTTTCATCACACTGGTTAACATAGCATTCCTGGCATTTTCTTAGTTATTGTGTTAAGACATTTACATTCTACATTTACTAAGTTTCACATGTACCCTTGTAAGATGCAACACAGGTGTAATCCCACCAATCACCCTCCCTCCTCCCACCTCCCCCCTCCCTCCCCTTCCTCTCCCCCTTTCCCCTATTCTTAGGTTATAACTGGGTTATAGCTTTCATGTGAAAGCCATAAATTAGTTTCATAGTAGGGCTGAGTACATTGGATACTTTTTCTTCCATTCTTGAGATACTTTACTAAGAACAACATTTAGACCTTTCTTTTCCAGCCTTAGTGTTGAAAATAGAGTTCATGAGCATCTGGCTTTAGCAAGACTGCCCCCAACTTCTCCAAGGGGACCCAGGTGCATCTGTGTGGTTTTCTTCCGAACATTTGTAAGCACTGAGGAATCACTAGGGTGCCTCCTGGAATTTATATTGCAAATGTATGGACAAGATAATTTCAGATATTTCTTAAGTACTATGAGAAAAATAAAACAAAAAGACAATCCAGGGCCTGTGACATAGAAGGCTGTAATGGAGGGTGACAGTAGTGGTGACCCATTACATTCTGAGAACATTCTGGAAAATGACAATTGAGCTGAGCTGTGAACCAGAGTAGGCTTCTAAACAATAGGCAGTGGAAGAGTTAGTTTTCAAGTGATAATAGCAAAAACTAGTTCAAGTGCCCTACCACAGCATTTCTCAAATTGCACTCCAATTGTCCCCCTAATTATAGTCTCAATTTTTATAGGGAAAGTCCATGTCTTATTTATCTTTACATCACTAGCATATACCCTAGTGTCTGGCAAACAGACTTTCAAAACATGCTTGCTAACTGAAAGAGGGCAAAAACGTTTCTAGCTTTAAGAAAAATTTGCAAGAGTGACTGGATGTGGAACACTGAACACTATAATGGACAAACCGTATTCTAATTGTACAAATGTAGCAGAATGTAGGGAGTCTTGGCAGGATAGGGTCTGTAATGGCTTTGCGTGTGCCAAGTGAGACACGCTCATCCCACATTTGCATCATTTGCAACTACTATCTTTTGAATGATTGTGTCTACTAATGTGCATCGGGGTTTTGAAAACCTTCTGCAGGAAGAAAAAAAAACACTCCCACCACAAACACCGCAGATGTTTATATACACAAGCCAATCTCATTGTCCAAAAGGGCCCAACCTATGCCAGACTACAGACAAGAACCATGAGAGCTTTGAAAGAGAATTTGTTCTTAGGGAAAATTATGACTCCACACCCTCTGGGTGAGGGGTACTTCTATAAATGGAACTTCACCCTGGAAGTGAGAATGATTTAGCCTAATTATACCCTCATATTAATTTGAAGGAAGTTTAAAAAAAAAAAAAGAAAATTATGACTCCCGGTACCCAGCCAGAGCATGCATGTAAAGGAAGGGGTGGTTTATAGCCATGAAAACTTGTTCTCAGCCAGAAACTCTTGAGACACAGGAGGAAAACAGTAATACTTTCACTGAATTCTACATCTCATGACCAAAACACCCAGCTATGGCAACCTCTAACAGTGTAACATAAAGATAGAAAGTTTTTTTGCTTCATTTATGAAATCTGGCTGAATTGCAATAATCCTGTAAATATTAAGAAACAGTGTTGGGCCAATGGACTGTCATTGTGGCCCTCCCTCTGCTGGAGGAAGAAGTAGCTTAGTCAGTGGGAACCAAGCTCTGGGCCAACCGAGCTACAGGCCAACAGACCTCCAAGCTCTCCAGGGGAGATCTGGCTTGCTGGGTGCCATAGTAAGGAGCAGGATCACTGAATTTATAAAGATACCTGGAGTCCTCTAAAGAATCTCAGAGTTTCCTGGAGTATGGAACTTATGCAAAATATACTTTTATGTCCAAGTATGTAGCAATTTGTGAATACTGAAGAGAATAGCAAATCATGGCTCTATAAAGGAAATTAATGGAAAGAAGGGTTGATTTAGTATAATCTAAACATTCGTAGACTATAACATATGCATTTCTTAGGCTCTATAAAGAGTTGAAATTTGGAGAATCTTATAGCTTAAATAATTGGTATTTCTTAAACTAGTATTTCTCAGTGGATGGTGAGTATATAAAGATGTACCTAAGTCACATAGGAAATTTTTCAAAGTAAATTTCTTCAGTTGTCCTTCTGCATACAATTCTCAACCTCCATGATTCCAATATACAGTAGAATCTCCATAGTTGACCATCTCCCTACATTGACCACCTCCTGAAGTTGACCTAATTTGCATAGAGCAGACATGCACCACATGTACATTGCAGTACAGTAGGCCTAGGTCCTCAAGTTGACCACCTCTGTATGTTGACCAGTTTGTTACAGTCCCTTGGGTGATCAACTTACAGTGCTTCTGAGAGCTAAGATGGGATATTTGTTTTGTAAAATTGTACATTCTCCCTATTGCCCTCCATCTCCTAAATTGAGAATTGCCTTCATTCCTCTAATAGCAGCCCCGGCCTCACTCAGCCTAGGCTTTCACTAAAACCACATAGTAAATCAGAATTGATAACATTTGTAAGCACCGGAAAGGCAGGTTATTAAGCATATTTCTGAATGCAAGTAAGAGAAAAACAAATAGAAAATACTTTGGGTGGAGCCTGTGGCTCAAGGAGTAGGGCGCCCGTCCCATATGCCAGAGGTGGCGGGTTCAAACCCAGCCCCAGCCAAAAACCACAAAAAAAAAAAAAAAAGATTCAAAAAAAACAAATAGAAAATACTTTCAAGTGGAACTATTGCACATAGAAATAAATATGAATGGAGCACATTGCAAGTACAAGTTGGTTCTATCATGTGTAGAACACAAATGTCCTAATGCTATAATTGGGTAAATGAGGTGAAAGCTATGCTGATTAGTATGATGTAAGCGCTCCAATTTGTACAAATAATCAACATACTGAAATTAGCATAAATGTATTTATGATCTATGTAAAAAGACTTAATAAAAATAATAATAAAATGAAGGACATGCAACCACAGATATTGAAACAATTTTTCTTGTCTTCACAGAATATCAGTGGTTACATGGCTCTCCTAGCTTATGAATAGGATGAATCTAAGACATTTCAAAACTCTGGCAATATTAAAAATAACAGTAGATACCATTTCTCATTTTCTATATGCCTTTGTGTTAATTAGCTATCAATACAACTCAGTTACAATCTGAATTTAGAGCATCTTGAGAGCTGACATTATGTCCCAGCATTTTGCGTGGAACATGGCTCAAGTGGCTCAAGGTAGATGCTCAATAAATATTGGTTAATGAAAGGAAAAAAAAAGGCAATCTGAAGATAATGTAGCCCCAGACCAACATCATGAAGAATGCAGAGGCTTTACCTTCCTCATTTATGTTGTCCATAGCACATCACTGTCCTCATGGTTTTAAGACAGTTAGGACCCATGCAGGAAAGTGTAATATCATCCAAAGGAAGAGAAGTATTTTTTCTCATAAACTTATTTTTGCTGGGTGCAGTGACTCACGCTTGTAATCTTACCACTCTGGAAGGCCAAAGAAGGAGGACTGCTTGAGGCCAGGAGTTCAAGACAAGCCTTTCCTAGCTACTCAGGAGGTTGGGGCAGGAGGATCACTTGAGCTGAGGAGTCTGAGGATCACTTGAGCTGAGGAGTCTCTAGCCAAAGCAACAGAGTGAGACCCTCTCAAAAAAAAAAAAAAAAAAATTCAGTGAGAAAAATTTTTCAACAAACTCTCTGCTATATTTTCCTTAATCTTCCGTTGCTGGCGTTGGATCACAAGCCCATCCCCAATCACTGGCAAAGGTATGGCCCACATGACTGGTACAACTAATCTTGCCTGTTCATTAAAACCTGTAGGATTCCAAGGACCAGAGATCCTGATATAACTAACACAGGGTGGGGCCTGAGTGCCAGACATGTTAAAGTTCCCCCAGATCACCCTAATTATAGTAAGGCTCTATTAACCTCTGGGATTGAGGCTTGTAATATCTCAAACACCTGCTCACACAGAGGAAGTAATTGAATAAAAGCAGGGCTGCATTAAGAAAGAGGAAGAGAAAGATGGATATCAGGTGGGCCACAAAAAGCACCACAGGTGTGCTGAGCTGGTTCTTGAAAGAAGGTCCATGGGAGAAATGAGCACTTTATTTATTTATTTTTTTTTTCGATTCTAAAAGGCAAGAAATCTTTTCCATTTAAATTCAAGTTTTTTCATCTCTAATAACTAAAAGATTAACTGCCATAAAATGACTATAAGATCTCCAATGAAGACTCCTTCCACATAAAATTTTTTTAACAAATGTAATGCCTTCCCCTAAGATAAAATCAAATTTAGAAATATTTAATAATAGGTTTGATATCTGCTTTGGGTAACACCATTTTAGTGACCTCCCCAGGGAGAACTCAAGTTTTCTCTTCACTCTCTCTGTCGTACCTGGGGAAGTCTGGTGCTAGAAATGATGTCAAGTTGAAGGAGGGGCCCAGGATGTTGAACTTTTGGCGCTAAAGGAAAAGGTTTAATCTCTACGCCTATGTGGAGGCAGTTTCTCTGTAAGCTTTCGTTTCCTCTGCTGTTAAAATAATGATAGTAACAGCAGCCCCAAAGGGTTATAATGAGGATTAATTTAGATTGGCGGATTTCAAACTGAGCACATGTAAGAATCACCCAAAGGGCTTGTTGACCCACCTAATGCCGGGTTCCACCTCTAGGTTTCTGATGCAGGAGACCTGGGATGGGGCCTGAGGATTTGTGTCTGGTCTACAGGCCAGACTTTGGGAGCCACTGATTAAGATCAGAAGAGCAAGTTAATTAGCACAATTTGGGGAAAATAAAAAAAATTTACTTTGGAAAAGAAGAATTTACCAAAGAAATAATTGAGAATCAAGCAGCAAAGATATGTTAGCTATTATTTTTAAGCCACCTTATATAACAACCTCAAAAAATTAATTATGTTTTGGAGTTTTTAAATAAAGCATCTGTTATGTCGTGTCTAATTTAGGCAAAGGGTTTGTTCTGACATCAGCCACTGATCTTTCAAAATGTAATTACAGCTCCATGTCAAGGCATGCAAGAGGTTGCCGTGACATGAGTATTCCTATCTCTTAGAATGTTTATTGACCAGTATGTGAGTTCATTGCTAAATCTATACCTAGAAAATCCCAGACTGGACTTTTCCCTCCCTCTGATTACTTTTGTATTAGGAAACCTCAACTTTTACTGGATTGTTAGCCAAACTGGCAGTTGGATAAACAAGTGTTCTCTTTAGTACCCACCTCAGACACTGATCAGGTAAAGTGTGAAGAATTCTAGGAAGTGATAGTTCCTGCACAAAATGAACTACGAAATAATCATATTATCTTGTCTTGTCAATAATAATTTATCCTTCTGATCATCAGGGTTAAGTGAATTGCCCTTCTAGATTAGTAAATTCCAAATAATGGTTGTACAATCCTTAACTCACTTTTGTATGCATTATTTTATGTGACCCCTACAGCCTCACTTTATCCTCACTTCAGGCATCTCACAGATAAGAGAACAAAGAGCTGGACTCCCTGTAATTGTATAATACAGTTTTGTTCAGTCAATTGCAAAACCAAGGATGAAATTTGGGTCTCTGTACACAAAATGTGTGCTCAAAGACAATGTCTGCAGAACTTATAAAAATCAAACATAAGATTTTGATTCTTTTAGCATTTCATTTTTCCTTTGACAGCTCAGTTAAAACTGAAAAAGTAATGCCTGTCTATTATTAGAAATCATAATATACAGGAAAAAAATAAAAAATAATAATTAGCATCACACCTTATCTAACCTACCCAAAGAGGACCATTATAACATCCAGGCATAATCAATTCCCCAAACTCCCCCTCTACCATACTATGTGCAAACTAAACATTTAAGTCATTGAAGTTATATTTACCAATACATTATGATCATACTTCCATGTTAATAAATGCAATATTTTAACAGAATAGTGGCTCATTGTTTGAAAGCACTATACTTTGCTTAACCAACTGTTAGGTGATTTCCAAATTTTGTTTTTTCAAAGAGTGCTCCATGAATATTCTTGGAGTACAACCTTTCCCACATCCTTAGTTATGGCTTTGGGGAAAATTCCCTAAAGTGGAATTATTATGTCAAAAAGCATGCACAGTTTAAGTTTTTTGATATATATTTCCAAATTGGCCTCAGGAAAGGTTTTACTAAATTACTTGCCTCTCCTCAACCCATGAGCACACCACATCCCCTTTATTGCTATTGCAGACTATTTATTTGGCTATTGGTAGATTTTCTCTGGTCAAAGTATCTCGTGTTCTGTGCTTCCACAAAAGAAGCTTTGAATAGTTCAATAAGAACACCTGGAAAAAACCTCTTCCCATGAACAAGTTTGGAAGCTTATACAAACAAAATTGATAGAGCTCTTTCATTTAGCCTCATTGTCTCAAAACCCCACTGGTACCTTCCACCTCCACATTCCCAGCTTCACCATGGGCCACACCTTATTCTAAGTCTTTATGAGTCAAATAATTTAACTTCATAATATCTCTCTAAGAAGATATGTTATTATCATCCCCCTTTTAAAGATGAGGAAATGGAGGCACGTCTTGGCCCATGATCTCAAGGGATGTATCAGAATTGAAATTTGACCCCAAGTGGTCAGTCTTCAAAGTAAGAAAAAATAAAAGAAACATGGGAAGACAAAAAGAAAGAGATAGAATAGGAAGGGAAACAGAGGTGGTGTTCCAGAATGAGGAGTAGACAATTTTGATAGTGTCAAATGGGATAATAAAAGTATGTTTTGTATGTATTATTCCCACTAAGATATTAAAAAAATATTAAACTAACATGATTCAAAGCACTGAAAGAGCTGCTTAGCTAGTTTACAAAGCATCATTCATAGGCCTTGCAAGGGAGAAAACCAGGCTTGCTAGAACTCAGGATCTCTGTGTCAGAAAGAATCATTTCAGGAGCCTCAGCCCGTAAAGAAAGCTGGTTGATTTCTCTGCCTCCATCAATTTCTGGCTCAAAGTGGGCAAATTAAATCATTTAAAGTTCTGATGAGCAAAACCTGTTTTCTTGACCAGTTACATGAGTGTTTTCCAGGTAAGAAAATAGAACGAAGAAAGCCATGACAATTCTTTTAAAAACAAAATATCAGATAAGCTGTCATGTCTGAGCCCAAATTCCTAGAGGAGATCAGACAAGACTGCTCATTAACTCTGGTGCAGACAGGATATGTATTGTGCCAAGTCGAATGTTACCAGCCTTTGGGAACTTGAGGGCGTTTCTGAATAGAAACGCTTCTTCAAAGAAAATAAATAAATCATGTGTGCCTGTGTTGATATTTTATTGAGCTGTGTGCTGCTCAAGATTTGAGATAAACTAATAGCATGATTCATTAAAGCAAGTTAGACCATTATCAGCCCTTGACAAAAAGTGATTGTTGCTCAGAAACCGCAAATGCTATATCACAGTTTGATGCTTCTACCTCTTACCCAGTCGCAACACATTCTTTTTTTCTTAACATACTACTTCCCACTGACCCTTTCCCCCCAGAGCTATGCCTTTTAAATTGGAAATTATTTTCTACTATTTCCAGACATCACAATAGTACAGCACTAACTAGATTTGGGGAAGATTAGAAAGGTAAGGTGGTTAGGTAAGAAAAGGATTTTAAAGATAAGCAAATATTATGCTTTGGGTTTTTTAACTGCCTTTTAATTTTAATAAATTTTAATTATTATGCATAAAAATAGTTATATATCTTTATACAGTAAATGTAATGTTTTGATACAGACATAGGAAGTGAATTAATCAAATCAGGATAATTGGGGTCACCTCAAATGTTTATAATTTCTTTGTGTTAGAAACATTCCAATTCCACCTTTTTAGTCATTTTGATTTTAAACTATACCCTAACTTATTCTTGATTTTATTCACTTTGTTATGTGATCACATATAATTTATTTTATCTATCTAACTATATTTTTGTTCTTATTAACCATCCTCACTTTATGCCCTCCTCCTCGCTACTTTCCCTGTCTCTGGTAAACATGATTCTTACTCTCTGTTTCCATAAGATCAATTGTTTTTTATTTTATTTTATTTATTTATGTATTTATTTATCTATTTATTTTGAGTCTCACTTTGTTGCCCTTGATGGAGTGCTATGGCATCACAGCTCACAGCAAGCTCAAACTCCTGAGCTTAAGCAATCCTCTTGCCTCCGCCTCCCAAGTAGCTGGGACTACAGGCGCCTGCCACAACACCCGGCTATTTTTAGAGATGAGGTCTCGCTCTGGCTCAGGCTGGTCCTGAACCTGGGAGCTCAGGAAATCCACCCACCTCAGCCTCCCAAGTGCTGGGATTATAGGCATGAGCCACCGCGCCCAGCGATCAATTGTTTCTAATATCTAGCCCCCACACATATGAGAGAACATGCAAGAATTTTCTTTCTGTGATTTGTTTATTTCACTTACCATTAAACATTGTTTTTTAGCTTTTGTTTTTTCCCCAACTTGAATGTATCTCAAGTTTCTCCAAATCCTCTCCTCTTCTTCTGAGGATTAGCCATAGAAGCCAGTGAGAAAATAGGACACTTGAATATGGCTCTGACATGAGAGGCAGGCAGATGTGTAGGCCCCGCCCTTGGTAAGCACGCTACTGATGTGCACAGGTTCCTCTGGAAAAGGAGTGTAGGATTCATCTCCTTGAAAGAAGTAGGTCACTCTACGTTTTGAGCTTATGCAGCCTCATCTTCTTCCTCAGTCTAATTCTGAAACAGCCTTTCCATGTATTTATCCATGGTTTAATTTTCCTATCATGTTTTCAAGTGCCAGTAAATTTCTGAAGCACACAGAAAATGTAAACCAGATGTCTATTTCAGGCCACAAGCAAAAACATACAGTAGACTCATATTTTTTTGCTGTAATTTCTTTTTTTTCTTTTTCTTTTCTAAAGTAGCTTTAGACAAATAACCAGCACAAACAACAACAATAGAAATGATGGAACAGTAAATTCAAATGCAACTTCCTTCATTTCTTTTAATAGATGAACTACTTCCTCTGGTTTTACCATGAAGATTTGCCCGAGAGGAGAAAGTAAATAACAGATAAAATTTCATGTCAGGCTGTCTACCATAGTCAGTGAAATGGCTTAGAATAAAAATAACCAAATAGTGGAAACTTGCTAAAATATTATGGTAAACTGTTGTGTGCCCATTGTCAGCATTCCAAATTAATCACACCCTGTTCGATACAGGCCCATCAATTCCCAGGATCATATTATTTACTCTTCTTACCAAAGGACCTAAATGAAAATGAAATGAACCATTGCAACCATCTCTTCATGAAGATGTTTCCTTTTAAGAGTCATCCTTCAGGCCCAGCACCTGTAGCTCAGTGAAGCACAGTGGTTATGGCACCAGCCACATACACTGAGGCTGGCAGGTTCAAACCCGGCCCAGGCCAACTAAACAACAATGACCACTGCAACAAAGAATGGCCAGACATTGTGGTGGGTGCCTGTGGTCCCGGCTACTTGGGAGGCTGAGGTAGGAGAATCAAGGTTGCTGTGAGCTGTGACGCCATGGCACTCTACCGAGAGCGACATGATGAGATTCTGCGTCAAAAAAAAAAAAAAAAGTCACCCTTCAAAGATACCTCTAAAGTTGATGAACCATTTTCCACTGACTTGGGCCAGACACTCGGGGTTCTTGAGTGTCTTTGCAATATCTAAGAGCCTAGTTATAAAATACAATACGACTTCACTAATTCGGATTATTTGTGGAAAGGCTAACATGTTTAAACTATGAGGCTTTTTTTGAAGCGTAGCTGGTTCTCATGAGACTGTGTGTATGAACAGCTCCCATCATGTTAAACTCCTGCCTGCCTTTAGGAGGTTCCTCTTCTGTGCAGTTATTAGGTTCTGTTTGGATTCTCCCCTTTTTAGATATTATTGAATAAAATCTGTGCTTAGCCTAAAAAACACAAATAGTAGTCATTTTATAGGTAAAAGATTAAAAAATAAAAGTGCTATCATAACATGGCCTCTAGCCAGAAGGCCAATTTATTCCTGTCCACTGACAGCCCTAATATACTTCCTGTTGCACCCTCTCTCGTGCTTGTTACCTAGAGAACATAGCTTGGGATTAAAGTTATAAAATGACTTCTTTTTTTTTTTTTTTGAGACAGAGTCCTACTATGGTGCCCTCGGTAGAGTGCCATGGTGTCACACTCGCAGCAACCTCAAACTCTTGGCCTCAAGCAATTCTCTTGCCTCAGCCTCCCAAGTAGCTGGGACTACAGGCATCTGCCACAACACCCAGTTACTTTTTTTTTTTTTTTTTTTGTAGTTGCCATTGTTGTCTAGCAAGCCTGGCCAAGTTCAAACCTACCTGCCTCAGAGTATGTGGCCAGTGCCCTAACCACTGAGCTATGAGCGCCAAGCCTATAAGATGATTTTCTACCCTTCATGAGAGCCTTATATCACTAACCTTATTATTATATTTATTATTATACTTATGGATTGGGAAGAAAGATATAACCCAGGTAGTTTTAGAATTTCAAAAGACTGTGCTAACCTTAAGTTTCAAAAGCTGAAAGTGAATTTTCAAAAGCAGAGTTTATATATATCAAGCATAATCACCAAAATGATTTGGAGTTAAAAACAGAATTTCTTTGTCAAGCATGAAAAGTAAGCAATATTATTCAGCTTGCTACACACAGGCAAAGATGCAGATGTAATCTTCACAACTATTTTTTGAAGCTTCTTGAAACTAATGTGGCTACTTGAAACCCATAGTCTTTCAGAATGAATGAAAAAGTAAGTGTAATGAGGCTCTTCAAATCAATTAGCCCAACATCTGACATAAAATGGAATATAAACTATTGCCAATAGCGAAATATAGGTGATGGCTTGCAACCCAGGAGAGAAATCAACCTGGCTCAGGTTACCTCTGCCTTTAAGCAGCTATTGGACTATAATGATAAACATGGTTTAAAGAATTTCAGACTCTCAACCTGATCGGAGCTGCTTTTGCTGGACATTCTTTCAACAGTGTTTTCCTTGCAGGCCCTTTTGGTTTAATAAGAGAAGGACCCCACGGAATTACCTAACTGCAAAACTCTTCCTTGCCCACATATCAAATTTCTATTTATTATTGACTAAACCATTCGAAGGAAAATTATATTCTCATTTAAGAAAAATGAGACAATAATTTTTTTCTAAAAATGTATTGTTGAACAAGACATGGAAAACTAAGCACAATACTAATAAATATACCTAAAGAAGGAATAAAGGGAAATCGTTTCTATATCTTAGAAAATTTGCCCTTTCAAAAAGAACCAGTCAAATGAAGACAAGAGAGAGAGAGTTCAATGACCAATAGGAAGGGTGTTTATGTTCTGGAATAGCCGAAAGGTAATTATGTCATGGAACAATTTTATAGCTAAATAAAACTTTTTCAATTTTGGTTCTCATTATCTCTGCCTTATTCATTTAGCTTCATTTTTCCTTTGTCACTGACCGAAGTTCAATTATTGATTTTTTGTTTGTTTATTTTTTTATATATTTTTTTTACTTCAGAAGAATTTGGAACATGCAACTGAGTTTCATATTTGGAAAAAAAAAAAAATTGCCTGGGTAAGGGAATCAAGAGAAAGTGATACTCACAGAACCTCCTGGCTCATGTCTTAGAAACTACAAACCCATGTACAAAGGTATAATTGGCTCTGCTTTAAAGACTACTTTACTTTATCTAGTATATGACCCAGAAAGATAATTTTCAAAGTTTTTAGCTCCAAGAAAGCAGGAAAATGTTGTGAAGGGAATGAATTCAATATAAAACGTATACAACTTCTCCCCCAGGATCTATATCTTTATGAAGAAATAGAAAGTTGATACACATACATGGTGAATCCTTATTTGCTCGACATCAGTGGGTAATCGATCATGTTTCTTATATGAAATCCCACCTTAATAAGAACCAAAGCTTTTTTAGCCATTTAAAAATATTACATACTTTGCTACCTTCTAAAACATAGATTTTCTTTTATTTTTTTCAAGATCCTTGCCATCACTTTTTCTACACTAACAGGCTTAGAGGCTATTGAAGAGTGTAGAGTTATATGCCTTTACCATGTACGTCCTTGAAATGTAATATTGTTGTTTTAAGAACTTTTGACTGTTCCTAATAGCTTTTTTTTTTATTCACCATATTGGCTAAGTTCTAATACACCCCTTGTTATAGGGGCCTCTTTCTCAACTCTGTTAGGGTCTAACAGAACTGTTTTATTTCTAAATGGTTATTTCTGATCTGCTGAAGTGTCAGAAATACGATTTTTAAATGCCCCCCTAAAATCTGTTCAAAGTAAACATAAACCAAAGAGATGCTTCATTATTGGCAAATAATATAATATTGTGGCTTCTCAGCAGCCTTTGTACGTCTTACTTTTTACTATTTTGCTGTTCCTTGAGCAGTAGAGTGTGCCACCTCGATTTATGTGAGTGACGTGTCATGCGCCTGTTTGTGGGTTGTGTTGTGACTTGAAATGAATTTTGTCATTCCAATAAATTTTCATCTCAAAAAAAAAAAATTAGTAGCTCTTTCCAATCATGCTGCACATGTATTTTTGACGTCAGTGACCTTCTATCACCAAATTAAATTAACATGAAGCAGAACATACGTAGCAGGGATGAAGGGGGAGATCTCACGCATTCGGAGTAAGCCAAGGTCAATGTTTGGCTTCAGGTCATATTCTGAATTGATGTGCGGGTAATCCTGTGCCAGGTGGGTGCACAACACACACGTGCACACCCTGGAAACACTCACGTGTGCACTGACCCTCAGAGCCCCGTATGGTTTGTTATCCTAGTAACTAAATCCAGTTTCCTCTCCTAACCTGAATATACTCAAGACTGATTCTTTTCACTCCCTGAATTCTGTGTATAATATGTTGTACAGAGGGTGCTTTGCTCTTGGATAGTATTATAGAAAGCAAAAGATCCCTAGAACCAACAAATAGGTAATCTCCATAAAGCATTTTGGCAAAATCAAGAAAACAGAGCAGTGTTTTAGATGAAACAAGTATCTATAAATCCCTTGAAAAAAATCCAGCATGTCATTCTAATGATCTATTTTTACTACTTCCCTATAAATGACTCCCCTTTTCACATTTTCCTCTTCCTCTTCTTTTTATATTTTGTTACACATTTTTTTAACTATTAGAGCACCCTCCTCCCCTTCATCCAATACTGAAAGTAATTTTAGGAAATGGGGTGATTAGAAACTGCATTGTTACTCCGAGAAAAATAAAAAGCACCACACTGGCTGTCATCATCACGCAAAAAAGGGAGAAAACACACTTCAATAAATGCTGAGTTCAGCCATAACGATCATCGCTCAGACAGTTGTTATCCAATCAAAGATCCTCTCATCTATTTGTTCTGAAATATATATTAAATGTTTAGTTTCACTTTCATTTATGAAGAGTTTATGCAATCAGTAACCTTGTTGGAGCACAGAGGAAAGACGTAATGTACTTCACATGCTAATCCTAAGCCTGGGACGGGTCTTCATCTATTCCAATCCACTGCTAAGTACCTCTGAGATGAAGAGGTAAATTCACAGATTCACTAGTGAAAGAACAATTGATTCCAAAGTTCTGAAATACTTGGAAGTGTTTAGGACTGACTCTGGGCTACTCACACACACTGTAATGTTGCTGTAGACTCTAACTAGTATCATCGCCCTGGAGAGATTTGACATCAGCGTGTTAGACACTGTAAGAACCTTTCATTCTCCCCCCTCTCCCCATTTCCATCCTTTCACTCATCCACTAATTTGACTACAGCTTAGAGACTATATTTGAGGGCTTAAATGTTAAACCTGAATTTAGAGAATATCAATTTTCTCTAATGCCCCATTCATTTGTCAAACATTTGTTAAGCACAAAGAACACAGACTCCAGGAAGTGGTTTGGAAACTCTGAGTGCACAGCAGTAGAATGTAAGTCCAAAAATGGGGCCAGCATTGGGAAAAAGTTTTAAAATAAGCAATTTGTTTTTGTAGTCTCCTTCTCTTACCTGATTTCCTCATTATGTTTCTACATATTTACCCACTCTTCACCAAATACTCATAGGGAAAGCTTAGGATTTTCCAAAGGCTTTTGCCCAATATTTAATGGCTTTAGGTCCACATGTTATGTTCATCAGCACCTGGAAATGTCTCTTCCCTTTCCTCCTGTTGCTCTTTCTTGAAATTTCCACTTCTTTTTCCTTTTCTCTACTCACTTGTTCATTATTTCTCTCCTTGGTATCTTCCCGTCTCTCTCACTCTGTCTAATCCTTTTATTTCTTTTACATCTTTGGTAGCAGAAGAAAGTGTCAGCACACAGTGGAAAACTAGGAAATGTTAGGAAAGAAGGAAGAGGGAGAAAGCAGGAGGGAGTTGGCTCTGATGCAACCCGCGTCTCCCAGCCCAGGACGCGCCACTTCCTGGACCCTTAGCTTTCAGCTCAGACGCAGAACATGTAGAATAAAAAAGAATCGTGTTTCAGGGAAGGGAGAGCATTGAGAAAACAGCTCTTGAGATAATTGTCCTCTTCTGGTCTTTTTGGTTGTAAGAAAATTGGAGACAGAAGTCACCAGGCTTATTTTGTAAATAGAAAAAAGAACCGGTTCCCATGACCCTGAGACTAATTAGCCTTGTTGGTTGCCATTTATGTGGTATCATCATTGATCATATTGTTCAATTATTTGAGTTCAGATTCCTCACAAGTCACTGTCTACTCCCTTTGTCTATTTTTCCAAGAGCCCTTCTCTCTTCCGGATTCTTCTTTCTGTGACCAGAGCCCTGCCAGTAACCCCAGTGAAAGTCCCCTGTGATGCCCTGATAATGACTAAGTGGTCCCTCCAGCATCCAAGTCCTATTAATAATATTTTCCTCGTCTACACTTCCCTTTCCTAGAAATTTGCCAGTTGTTTTAAGTCAAGAGAGAAGCTGCTAATATAGCTGATTGTCTTAACATATGGTACCTCATGGAACTAAGGAAATATTACAGCAGGCTCTAGCAGTTCAGAAATAAAAACTATCGCGATATGAGATAAGTTAATATAGTCAACATTCACCCCAGCTTCAATTAAGGACATCACTGAGAGAGGCATTTCCTTCTGCTTAATCATCTTTTTTTTTGTACTGATGAGTTATTTCTGGCCGAAAAGCCAAAGATTGTTAGGCTGCTGTATTTCCCTGCCTCATTTCTAAGTATTTCCACCCGGATGGGATTTTCTGTGTCTATTCAAGCAAAAAAGCGCGCACACACACACACAAAAATCATGTCTCTCAACAAAGTATTTGGGGCCCTTGAATGAATTGAACCTCTGAGCATAGCATTAGAGAAAATGAAAGTATTGGCTGAATATTTTTAAGGGTGTGTTCATTTTAACCGCCTATAAATCTGTTGACCAGAAATATTCTGGGAGCCTTCCACAGAACCTGTGCAACTCAGAACTGGTTCCCCTGAGTCAAATGTCTCTCAGCTTCATCAAGATAAGATAAAAGGTAAAACTTACTGCTCAACTCCAACAAAGAAAAATGGCTGACATAGATAAGAAATTCTTGCAGCCTGTTGTGATAGTCTCTCCCATAGCTAGTAATTCTGTTAATTCATTAATTATGTTTACTGACTTCTAATAAAAAGATATTTGGATCCTTAAATTTTCATATGCTGAATTCTAAAATATTGCTTGAGGGTTTGAAGTGTTTCTTCAAATCTGAAATTAGAAATAGTTCTGATTTGAAAGGAGAACAATTCTGGTTAGTTCAATAGTATTTTTCTTCTATATTTAAATATATTTCCATTAGTGTCATATAGAAGCCTAAATATGAAGATCAGTCAAAATAGCCCCTAATCCTTAAAATAAGAAACATTCTCAGGCAACAAAGCTTTACATGTATACAACCATGATCTTCTATATCCCTGAATGTTCTTGAAATAAGTTCTTCAGATTATGTAGTAAGCCAGATACTTAAATAAATCCATATTCTAAATAAGTATAATAGCATGACCAAACGAGAAATATTCCCAAGAGGGGATCAAACATTTGAGGGAATCTGTAAAAAATAGAAAACAAGGTAAGTTTAGTTAAGGAAACCACAGTTCAAACCACACACAGGCTGGTGAGGAAAGTACTGTTTTCAGAGGTTCATGAGAGGGCACCCAGGCAATGATTAGAAATGAGAAATTGTGTCAGAAGCAAATACACCCCTTGGCATCTTTCTCTTTCCCCATTTGTGTTGAACAATTGGCTGCAGAAGCACTGTCCACAGAGGAATGCAGAAAAGGTGGGAGTGTCCCACCTAGTTGTGAACTATGTGAACTATGTGTAAACCACGTACATTGCAGCTCTCACCCCCTCACCTCACCTTCTGTACTATGGACGGGACAGCAGGACAACCTCTGATAATTAGAAGAGCCTCCAATAACCGGAGCACAGAGGTTGTCAGATACAACAAGGAATGGGGATTGAGAATCACCACGGGGTTCAAGAAAAGCAATACCATGAAAGACAGGCACAAACAAAACAACAAACACAAGAGCCCTTCTCCCTCTGAAATAGCGAAGAAACAACCAAGGGAAGAAACTCTTAAACAGGGACAACTGATGAGCTGATATCTTCAGAGAGAGATGAGAAGAGAGTATATTCAAGAAAACAACTGGAAATGTTGTTTTATAAAAAATATGACTATTAAAAATGAAATTAGCAGCTTGGCTCCTATGGCTCAAGTGGATAAGGTGCCAGCCACATACACCCGAGCTGGTGGGTTGGAATCTAGCCCGGGCCTGGCCCACAAACAACAATGACAGCTGCAACCAAAAAAAAAAAAAAAATAGCTGGACATTGTGGTGGGCGCCTATAGTCCCAGCTACTTGGGAGGCTGAGGCAAGAGAATTGCTTAAGCCTAGGAGTTGAAGGTTGCTATGAGCTGTGATACCACAGCACTCTACTGAGGGTGACAGCTTGAGGCTATGTCTCAAAAAAAAAATGAAATTAGCAAATGAACTAAATGGTAGAATAGAATCGCAGACCTAAAGTATATGACATGAAGGCTGAAATTAAAGATCAGAGGTCTGGAGGGACATGAGGGATAAAAACTTACCCATCAGGTATAATGAACACAAATCTGGTGACAGGGACACTAAAAGCTGTGACTTGAGCATTTTACAAGTCTCCACGTAACAAAAACATTTGTATCCCTTAATATTTTGAAAACAAAAAAAAAAAAAGAAGTAGCAGTAAATAATACAGGAAGAAGCTTAAAATATAATTAATAATCGGAAAGGGTTAGGAAGCAACAAAATAATCTACTCAAAATCCAACATTTGAATGTCTTCTGTGAGGAAAAATTGGGCACACACATGCACGCACATGTGTGCACAGACACAGGCTATCTTTTCCAAAAGAGTCCTCACAGAATACTATGTTCTCTTTGTTAAGTTTCTGTTTCCTATAGCAAAAGAGAATATTGCCACAAAACGTCAGCCACTCAGAAAACAACCAGACTTTCTGGCAAGAGCAAGAACAGAATGATGGGTGATGATACAACTGACAAGATTGTTGCGACCTACAGCCACAAACTGCCTCAACATAACTGCTCTGGACTCTTTTCCCCTACAGCAGAATTGGAAGTGGTTAGATCTTATCAAAATTCCAAGTATGCAAGTTCCTGCTGAAGCCAGTGCATCTTAAAGAAGATATTCAGTTGGAAAATCCACAAACCCAGAAGTTCAGCTATTTGTATCAGCCCCTGCCCACCCTGCACCTCCTTCTCTAGGCCTCCAGGGAGGAGAAGGCTTTGTAGCTTTTATAAATGTTTCTGCCTTGTAGGGAACAGAAAACTTGAAATGTACGCACTACCTGAATGACATAGCGCCAAGTTCATTGATTAGAGGTCAGTCTGAAGAAGAAGGAACAGGATTTGCTGCAGAGGCAGCTGCATGGATTTGCTTGCTTCTTAACTGTGCAGGTTCCTTGGTCCCCGTGGGAACCAAACCCAGCAAGAATCAGAGGTGCAGAAATTCTCTCTAGATCCCAATTAACAGAACAACAGCCCTGAATATAGAGACTGGTCAGAGGGTCATGGGCTGCACTTGGGAAGGCCCTGCTTTGTGGAGATGTCCTTTCATGCAAACACACAGTTTGCAGATACCTAAGATTTCAATTTCTCGATAAGTTAAAATAATAGATTACTGAAAGCAGTTCTTAAATTCTGATTTAATTCATGTCAGTAAAGTGAATTGACGTATATATATGGTATACACATAATACATAACATGATAATCTTATATGTGTCCATAATTTGTTTTAATTACACTACAGAAATGGCAAACAAGGGCAACCTTGCTTACAAAGTTCTCTGAAAGTGAGTAGAAAAGTTTGTCCCCAAGAGAATAGCCCTGGAAAAGCCATGTTATCTTTGTAAGGGTACTAGCAGTTTGAGGAGAAAATTGGAAATCCTCATTAATTATGAATATGCCTCAGTTTTTCTAACCATGAAATGTATAATGTCATTCTCAGAATTAACCTGAAAGGAACAATACAGAAAAAAATGAGAAAATGTTAATAAATACTAATAACAAAGTATCATTAATTAAACTATGATCCTGAAGTGAAATCGTCAAGAATAACTATAAAGTCCTCTGAGCACTATTTTTTCTTAACCAGCTAAACATGAAATCAATTCACAGAATTGATATTTAATAGTGATTATATTGGCTTAAATTATACCAGGAAATGTTGCTGGTTTGTATGAAGAAGAACATTTTATAAAAAGAATGCTAACAATTGAATTTATGGACTGATTAAAAGGGGGAGATTTATGAAATAGTACGCAGGTGGAGACCTGGTATAAGTTACCAAGAATTCACAAATCCCACATTCAAATATTTAAACATAAACAAAATCCATCAAGAAAGTAGAAAAAAGCGTCTTGGGAGATGCAAAAGAAATATGGTTGGAAATGACAGAAATAACTGACAAAATAATTGAGTGTAAAAATGCAAAAAACAATAGAAGCCTATAATTTTGGTGTATTAAAAGCTCGGTTTCAACCAAATTCCAGAATGCCTGGATGAGGAGAGTAAACTTGCTCCAAAAGGACGTAAGAAAATAATTTGCTCTGCAATGTATAAAGTAGAAAGCTGCCAGCACAAGAAAAGGCTCAAAGGTTTCCAATATTGCTCCTTCTTCCCATAACCATCTAAGTTCCATTTTAAAAATTCAATGATATATCGTGACCATAAACCTGGGAAGCTGTTTTCCTAGCAAGAAAGATCAACGCTTGTCCAGTCTTGCAATTGGATTCATTACTCGGGCCCCAAATTGGGCTAGACAGGCAGGCCTGACGTGACACAGCTACTAGCAGTATTTCTTCTCCCTCTTACAGTTTTATTCTCTCCCTCCTTCAACAAGAAATGAATTTTGTACATGAAATGTCACCTGAGACCTACCTCACCATAGAGCAGCCAGATGACTTGACCTACCTAAATCCCTGCCTTCCAACTTCCCTTCTTCCCACCTCCCCAGCTGATGGTGTGCTCCGAGCCCTCCAACACGTCTTATAACTCTTCTGTATTCTGCAAGCCATGTAGATTCACGAACGAAAATACAGCACTCTCTTGTCAAGCAAGCTGCAGCCGCAGCTCTGGGCCCAGAGTTAACATGATAAAATTTTCTTTTAAAAAGATGTGAGGTAGAAATTGAATAGAAGGCAATTCCCACAGAAAGTTGTCATCTCTTCTGTTCTCCTGGGGACTCATCCACCTACCTGTACAGGTTGCTGCACTGATCATTATCCACACAGAAAGATCCAGGGTTTGTGCAGCCACATAACTGGCCACCTCAGTGCTAAGGGCCTTTGTTTACTTGACAAAGTCAGTGTTTCACTATCTTTTGGAAGAAGAAGTTATCCTCAATCACTTTTACTGTAGGGATAAGGACTGGAAGTTAAGATAAGGTATGAGTAAATGTTATGCCAAAGGAAAAACAAAACAAAAGATAGTGACATACTGCAATCTGTCGGCCCAGCCAGGGAGTGGAGCTATCACAGAGAGAAAAAAATGGATTATTGGTTAATAAAACTTTATCTAAGAGTGCCTGCCCTCCTTTATTCAGAGTGGTTTGGTTTTCGGGAAGAACCACTGAGTATCAGGAATTTTAATAGGAGTATTTTTCCTTCTATCTGCTAAACATACTGGCCTAAATACTACCTAGATTAACTTCAGTCTATTTTTCTTTCATTTAGAAGAGAGAATCCACCCTGAGCACCTCTTTATGAAAATAACTGAAAAAAATGAACAAATTTATTTTCCACAATGATATGTGACATTGCTATGCACAATTAAAGTGATTAGAATATTATTTAAATAAGATTCACATTCATAAACTTTCTGCATCCATATTAATGAACCTGAAAAATATTTTTTAAACTTTCAATCAATAATTTCCTACAGTAACCAGAGATCCACAATCAGAGAGCAAGGAGATTTGAATACATCGGGTACAGTAGGTATTTGGGGGCTGTCAGCCTATGATAAACACCTTCTTCTGGGAACTAATTCTACCTGCCAGGGAAGAACTTCAGTAGCCATGTTTATAACATGTGACCATGTATGATTGGGAGAAATGAGGACTTGCTTCAAACTCAGCCAAATTCTCTCTTCCCCAGAAATCCGTAAAGAAATGATTTAAATTGAGATGTGGACCAGTAATCTTCCTGCCATCTACATGGAAAAGAACACCAGCCATATATACAGAAAGAGGAATTAGAAGACGTGGAGGCTGAAGCAAATACTTGAAGGAAATATGGAGAGAAATAGAGTACATTATTTGACAACCTGATGCTTTCCCTGTGCTGTTCTCAAACCCCTGAAACACCTGTCTACCTCTGGGTAGTTAGTGAGAATTATTTCTGCATTACTGAGAATTATTTAGGTTGCAAATGATTGAAGCACAACAGAGATTAGTGTAATAAAAGAAAAGCATTAGCCCATATATTTGAGAAAAACTTAGAAGATTAAAGGATTGTAGGAAACAGAACCTTGAAGGACTAGAATTTAAGACCCAAATGTGGCAAAGACAGTCTCTGCTTTCATCTCTGCCTGGTTTCATTCTGCTGCCTGACTTCTTCATGTGATAGGGAAAAGGGAAGTTGACAGCACCAGATTTATGTACCCTTCTAGCAAATAAAAGGACCTCTTTCATAACATCTGGATTATCAGTCCAAGGTAAAGATTCTGATTGGCCTGCCAAGATCATTTGATATCCACCCGACAAATCACCACTTTCAAGAGAAAAACTAATGATTGGGTAAGACTAAATTCTGTGCCTAGCCTTATAGTGCTGAGTGGGAGAGTGAGACAGAACCAAAGCTTAAAAATGGAGAATAGAAGAAATCTTGTTGGGCATCCAAAAATAATAGCTACAAGTCAATATTCCTGGACTCCTTCCATTTCTAAACTATTTTTGTTTTGTTTTTCTTTAGGGTATCTTAAGTTACCTTAAAGAAAGTAAGCTTAAATTCATGTGAATCTGTAAGTTATCTCAAAATAAAATGTTTAATTTTTAAAAAAGCAACGCAGTAGGTTTTTTATTACAGTTTTTTTTTATTGTTTGGGATTCTTAAGTTACCTTAAAGAAAGTAAGCTTAAGTTGCTTCCAACCAAAAGGATTTTAATGAGATAGTATTATTGGGAATCCAATGGCTGAAGCTGTATAGAATGCATCTAATAAATTTATCATAATTTATTTTACTGTTCTTCACTGGGTAAATTTGTGTCTGAGTTTGAAATTACATTGTCCTAGCCTGTCTATGAAATATGTATGTGACTTATCAGTCAATCTTCATTCACTCTTTCTTGACAAAGTCAAATATGTTTATTGTTCTCATAGACACAATGAGAAGGAGAAAGTACTAACTACTATGTTCCTCTCCAGTTTTACCTTTCTCTGATCCTATGATTCTGAGTAAATGGTTCACTCGTCCCAATAAAATGTAATTTTTTTTTTCCCAAATGCTATTAATTCCTTTGGTACTTCCAGATCTCAGCTAATTTCTCAGTATAGTAGTTTATTCATCAATAAAAGAGAAGTATAGAAATAAGAAAATAGCTTCCTCAATTATTTCACATATTTATAATTGAATATTGTGAAGCTACTTTAAAACTCTGTGATAGTTAATAATAAAGTATCAAAATAAGAATTTAAAAGCCATGTATACATGTATAATGAAACTTATTTATTTGTTTATCCAATATTAAGTGCCCAGTGTTTGATGACACTCATTTTGAAAGCTGGGATGCAGTGATGACCACATAATTTTGTACTCTCATGAAGTTTATCTTCAAACATGAGAGATGGGTAGGTAAGCAAAGATGCAGAATGATAAATCTATCATGAAAGCAATTAAGAAATTAAGAGAAAATGAGGTTATTTATTCATTCATTCAGCAAATTGTCATGAGCAATAACTCTCAGCCTTGTACCCTTCCAGTCATTGTTATAGGATTTATGAGGGCCACTCAGTAAATAGGTCACTAGCCCTAGGTAAGTTTTCTGTGGGCCAACAGTATTCACAAACATACCCAGTGGTTATTTTAATCATCAGTAGAAAATAATTGGAATGGACATACTTAGTAATTTATCAGAAACCCCATATTGGTTCCCTGGCCATTAGGATAAAACTATTATAATGAAAAATACCAAGTGGAAGAAGCCTCTAAAACTTCTTTCTGCACACTTCAAAGAGAAGTTCTAGTGCCATACCTAGTGACATAAAAATTTCACTGTGGTCTTCCCTGTTGTACCTCTTTGAACCACCATCTGGCTTCATAAGAAACCAGATGGGTTCTGGATGACACCGTCCTACCACAAACTCAACCTAGCTGTAGTCCCCATGGAAGCTTCTGTGACATACATGTAATGTTTTCTAGAGCATATCAGTGAACCCTTGGATACATGGTATTTGGCCATTGATTTTATGAATTTGTTCCTTTGCTTATTCCTTTCAGAAAGGAAAATCAGAAACCTTCATGTGGAAGGGTCAACAGTCATATATTTATAAACTTATTTCACAATTATGTTAATTTGCCTCTTATCTGGCATAATATATTCTAAACACACCTGGACCATCCAAATGCTATAAAGAACATATGAGTCCACTTTTATCGATGACATCACGTTACTTGGACTGATGAGCAACAACTAGAAGTATACTGGCGGCCTTAATAAGACACGCATGCTCCAGAAGATTCAAGCCCTGCCTCATCAGTAAAGTTGTCAAGTTTCTTGTGGTCAGGGATCTTCCGTGATATTCATTCTTTGCAAATAAAAGGACAAATTACAGCATCTTTCCCCTTCTAAGTCCTCTTCAAGTTCTAGAAGCAACACAGTTCACACATGGAAACACCTCTCTGACCCATTTCCTAGTTGAAGTGAAAGGCTGCCAGCTTTGAGTGGAGCTCTCAGTAGGCGAACCATCACGTAGACAACACTTGGTGTTCTATCATGGACTTTGGCTACAGGTCAGTGCCCCTCAGGATACCCTTGTAGGACTGCAGTGATAGCAAGTCTTGCTAAAGTTCAGACTTAGGACAGTGTACCTGGTTATCTACATTTCTGGAATAAAGAAATGACCCAAGGTCAGAATATGTGCAAATTCATAGCAAGGAGCAAATAGCTTAGTTGGTTTGTCAGAGGTATGGAAAGAGAAATATTGGAAGAATTCTAGGAAAGAGGAATGTGAACGGGTCTGTGTGAAGATCTTTGTTTGTGTTGCATGCTGATGCCCACCAGAAATCAATATTCTCAGAAGAAATAAATAACCAAGTAGATAGAATGACTTGGCAAACTTAAAAGTGTGTCTTGGACAGCAAGTACATAAAGAGTTTGAAAATATATGTTTATATATATATATATATGTTTAATAAGTGCAGATACAGAATTGCCATCATGGCAAAAAAGGAAGCTGTGACTAGGTCCAACAGCATGGGGTCAGCTCACCAAAACTTACGTACCTATTTTCACTGCTGAATGTCCAACCTGTGGGCAACAGAGGCCAATGCTGAGTCCATAATTAGACATCCTCTTTTGATCCCACCCATCCTTTTACTAAACAATTCACTACATTGACCCCATCCCATCATAAACAACGAGTCATCCATCTTGACTGAAATCAATACATATTTTGAATATGGGTTTGCCTTTTCTTTTCTCAATGATTCATTTAGCTCCACTATCCAAGGCATAAAATACAAGGCCTGACAATTAAGTTCATGAACTTGTCACCGTGTGCTTATGTTGCGACCCCTAAGGCCCTGGTCTCGGTTGCCGCAGGAAGGAACCAGGCGTGAGACACAGGTTAGAAGTGCAAGCTTGCGGGAGGTGGACTAACCTTAATTGCAGGGTAGCACTGAGCCCCCCTCCGCAACAGCTATTTATTAAGGTTATACACAACAGGTGTGGAGAGTTAAGGTAATTGACATATGAGAGCTGCATGCATAAGGATCACCACTTGCTCTCCTCACACATTCTGTCCCCACGTGTTCTTTCCCATGTGTTCTTTCCCCACAACCCTCATGAAGAACTACTAAGCATCAATGTTTAACACATGCTTACTAGTGAGTCACCGATCTTATCTCATTCTGGAACACTGAGTTACTTGGGGGATTGCCCCCAAGTCACAAAATGTCTCTAGGCTTGCTAGGAGACTGTCCTGTTCTCAGTATTTCCTTTTAATGTGATAAGAATCAGTATCTGTCCTTTGCAAGCGTGGTGTCCATTCCTCTACATGCTTATGTTGGCAGCACTGGACAAACAACTTGATAAGGTTTTATAACCTTTGTATATTAGTGTCTCACAGTTGTTCTCCTTTCAATGTGTGGTGTGTCTTTCTAAGTGGCAATCATTATTGCCATAGGGTATTTTTGTCAGAGCTTGAATTACTGTCATGAATAGACATCAAATTTCTTGTTAAACTTGGGAAGAGTGGAAGTGAAATCATAGACACATTAGTCCAAGTTGATGGGGATAATGCTATGAAGAAAATGACAGTGTACACATGGATTAAATGTTTTTCTGAAGGGAGGGAAAGTGTCACTGATGAAGAGAGATCAGGGCAGCCAGTAATAAGCAGAACTGAGGAAAACATTGCAAAAATTCATTGAATCATGTATCAAAACCATTGGCTGACTGTGAGAAGTATAGCAGACCAGTAAACATCAATAGGGAAATGGTTAGAAAAATCTTAACTGAAAATCTTGGCCAACAAACCACTCATCACAACAATGCACGAGCTCACACAGCACTGTCTGTGAGGCAGTTTTTAGGTAACAAATAAATAACTGTATTCCCTAATCACCTGATACGGCTCCCAATGATTTTTTTCTTTATCCAAAGAGAAAAGAAATATTGAGAGAAAGACATTTTGACAACATTCAGGACATCAAGGGTAATACAATTTTGATGGCCATTCCAAGAAAAGAGTTACAAAATTGCTTTGAAGGATAGACTAGGCACTGGTGTTGGTGCATAACTTCCCAAGGAGAGTACTTCAAAGGTGACTGTAATGATATTCAGCAATGAGGTATCTAGTACTTTTTCTAGGATGAGTTTGCAAACTTAATTGTCAGACCTCCTATTTGCTTCATTGACATGAGAATCACACAGAGAACCTCTTCAGCCCAGTGGACCAATTCTACAGCAAAGGACAGGTAGCAGCAGATACAAAATCATGGGATCTACTGTTGTCACCCACAAACTGCGAGAACAATGGAACAGCTTATGTAAGTATAGTTGAAGTATATCTTAGAAAAAAGATTGGGGCTCCAAATGGGGCTAATGTTGTCACCAGGGACACAAGAGAAGGACATTAAAGTTTAAGCTACAGCTTTTGCATAGTCACTTCAAGTGTGTTGTGCCAAGAGACTAGCAGGCAAGTAAAAGAGCTCCTTCCTGGCAGGGATAATTAATTCTGATGATCAGAAGACAAAGCTGCTATAATTGGGTCAGAAAAATATGTTTGACACCTGCTGACTCACTGGAGAGTTTCTGTACTCTCTTGTGAAATTTTAACAATAAATTGACAAGTGCAACAACCACAGCCTAAAAAAAGCATGGTAATGAGGGACTCAAAGTGAGGGTCCAGATTCTACCACTGAATAAACCATCTAGGATAACAGATGTGTTAACCCATAGTAGAGAAGCATGGCAATGGGCCTTCAGTTCCATTTTCTGTCTTCTTGTAGTTTTCCCCTAGGTAAAAGAGGCCCACCCCACAATCTTGAAGGACCTGTTCCCAGAACTTTTGCCAAGGGAGCACTGCAATGGATCTGCAGTGCACCACCCACTGAACCCATTTGGGATGGGAGCACGTATATCCTCAGGGTCTGCAGGAAATCACAAAAGACTCTCATAACCTAGTTTCTCTTTTAGAATGTGTCATTGTTTGAAAAGAGCCACACCATGAACAGTCACACCCCTAGCCCTAGGCCTGGATCCTATACCTGGTTGATGGGAGTATACAAGGGCCCCAGTCCAAATTCAGAGTACCATGCAGACCCATTCCCCCTTCAGAACCACAGAATCATCTGAGAGCTTTGATTTATCTCCACTGAAGTCCATCATCTCACACTGACAATCCTGCTCCCTTCAGCCCTCATGGGTGTTGTTTTTATTATTATTATTATTATTATTATTTTTAGAGACAGAGTCTCACTTTATTACCCTCGGTAGAGTGCCGTGGCATCACACAGCTCACGGTAACCTCCAACTCCTGGGCTTAGGCGATTCTCTTGCCTCAGCCTCCCGAGCAGCTGGGACCACAGGCGCCTGCCACAACTCCTGGCTATTTTTTTGTTGCAGTTTGGCCAGGGCTGGGTTTGAACCCTCCACTCTCGGTATATGGGGCCAGTGCCCTACTCACTGAGCCACAGGCACTGCCCATGGGTGTTGTTTTTGAACTCGCTCCCCATTAACATTCCTATACAATATTCTCCGTCTCAAAATCTGATTCCAGTGAGAACACCAGCACAGATTTAGATACTTCCAGGTACTATGTTACCCACTGTTTATTATAAAACACAGGTAGATCAAAGTCATGAAATCTTCAAATTTGATATTATTACTCAGGTTATGCATTTTAAATTTAAACAGTTATATTTCAAAAAGCAAAAAACTCAACATACTAGGAAACTGTGAATCACTGAGTATCATCCAAAATTAAGGTAAGTATGTACTGCATTCATATTTAAAAATTAATGAGAAATTTTACGATATCCATCTAACCTTAACTCCCTTTATTAGCTTCACCACATGTTAAAAAGCATCCAGAGCAATAAAGCATAGCACCTGGTAAGGCTTTAAAAAAAAAAAAAAAATCATCTATTTGTGAAAACATCCCATCATAGACTATGGAGTACCTGACTTTATCTGAATGATGGAGCATGAATTAAACAGCTTGGAATTTTTAACAGTGTAAAAAAAAAATACCTCATATTTTCTTTGTTCTTCTTTTGGCAATAACAATCTTCACTGAAATCTGAGAGCTTACAGAATTAACTTATTATCAATTGGGACCTTGAACACATCCATTTATTTCTCAATGATAAAAATACATTGTGGCAGAAAATTCTCCTTCACTATCAAACATACTTTGCATAACCAAAGAGAAATGACTTTGGAATGTATCAAGAACTCATGCAGTTTACAAAAATTAATACTTTTATTCACCAAGTATACTTTCTTTTACTAAAGCATATATACATAGATCATGAATACATTTATGCCTTTGTGGGATTCAATGTGTTGATAATTTGTACAAATTGGAGTGCTTACATCCTGCTAATTAACAAAGCTTTCACCTCATTTACTTAATCACAGTATTAAGACATTTTTGCTCTATACTTGATAGATTTGGCTTGTACCCTTGTAAAATGCTCCATAGGTGTGGTCCCACCATTAACCTCCCTCTATCAAACCACCCCCCTCCCTTCCCATGTCCCTCCCCTTCCCTCCTTCATCCTGGGCTATAGTTGTGATTCATCTTTCATATGAAAGTGTGAGTGATTATAAATTAGTTTCATAGTAGTACTGAGTACATTGGATATATTTTTTTCCATTCCTGAGATACTTTACTAAGAAGAATATTTTCCAGGTCCATCCATGTAAACATAAAAGAGGTAAAGTCTCCATCTTTTTCTAATGCTGCATAGTATTCCATGGTATACATATACCACAATTTATTAATCCATTCAGGGGTCGATGGGCACTTGAGCTTCTTCCAGGCTCTGGAGACCTGCTTGGTGTGGTGGGGTTAGGTGGCTCTGTCTTGTTTTCAGCTGGTCTTTGTCTGATCCTAGTGGATCAGTGACTCTGGGGTGAAGTCTTAGCTATGGAGAAATACAAGTAACTAAGACAGCTTGCCCCACACAGGCAACAACTGGAAGAGGAATATCAACCCTTCCCTTTGCCACACAACCAGGGTACCACCCGAGAGGGTCCTTGGGTGATTGGCCCAGGTTAGGAGTTCCAAACCAATTGACTCAGTCAGTACCAATTCTCAAGTGGGAGAGTTTAAAAGGTCTCTAGCAACAAGATACCAGAGGACTATTGGCTGCTCAAATGTGGCTCGCTCCAGTGCTCTGTGGAGTCAGAAAGGCCCGCCCAGTAGCAGAGTTGGACCAGGGGGCTGGTATCTCTTTTAATAACTTCTTTTTCCTTAGGGATCAAAGGACTTTTAGCAGAATTTAAATCTTTAGAAATGTTTTTAAACATGTTTTCTTTCCCTTAGGAACCAAATGTCATTTTAATATGTGGTTCTTTGATATATCATTGATGTCTTTAATAAATTACATTATAGTAGAAGCTAAGAATATCATTAAAATTATCATTGCCCTCTAGCATTTCATGAATAAGGGGGTCTAATTAGTCTTTAATCACCATGAATGTGAACATAAATTTATGGGAATTAAAATCTGTCCACTTTAAGTATTTCTGCCCCTATAACAGATCGGTGGTCAACACATACCTTTCCTATACCAAGTGTACATAATAATAAAATGCCCTAAATCAGGATATTATTAATGAAAATTTAATGGGGGCCATTACTTCAATTTCCTGTATCTGAACTTAGTTGAAGCTCTTATAAGAAGAAAAGTTATAAATTGTTCTGAATTTTTTAAAATGCTTTTTGTTGGGAAAGCATATTAACAAATTTTGCCCAGTATTTAAAAGGTTGATTAACTGTCCTCCTTTTATCAGAAAGTAGAGAAATGATTTGTACTGAAAGTTTTATCATAGCTTTTCTGGTTGTCGGCCTTTACGCCGGGATCTCTATTGGTCTCTGAATGAAGTGTCTCTGTAGTAGTCACGGGCTCACTTAAACACCATCCAGTCAGCCACAATCTAAGGTGCTCTTGTGCCTTTTTCCTTCTCCACCTGTAAAGTTCTCTTAACTATTGCTCTGGATCTTTTCTTTGGCTGAGAAAAACATTGCTCTTGGCAAGATTTGAATTTTTCTCCTGTCATCCTTATTTCTATGTCCCTATCCTGTTTTGGTTGCTTTCCCCAAGGCTGAATTTGTGTGTCAATCTTGCTTTATCCTGACACTGCTCCAATCTGTACTTGACAATGGACTAGCAGTGACTTGCTATGGTAAAGACAGAAAATATAGGTCCTACACTTGTCTTTGAACTGGCTGAACACTGGTCCTTCTGTGAGGAACTCAGCAGGAATCTTTGTGTGATAAATTTTTTAACAAATGAGAAGTCTATATACTGAGAATACAATGACTAATTGAAGTCATTAAGAATAAGGATATACTTCAAGGGACCTGAAGTCTGAACCCCTCTCATAAGTACCCTGTGAACAAACGTCTTCACCTTTACAAGCCCTTTGGCCACCTCAGTTCAAAGGCCATAGCCATAGGGCTGATCCCAAACACTGTATTAGAAGTTTTATGTGATTTATTTCAACTGGAGCCACTTCATAAACCAGTTTTTGAGCCAAGTTTTGTTTTATTTTTTAATGTTTGGAAGAGCATAATCATCTAAATGACAGATTTTATCATAACTAGGGCCTCAACATAAAATAGTATGTCACCTTAGGTTCCCATAGGATTATATAAAACAGCAGATATCTATCTTATCTTTCCTCCCCAAAAGAACTTCCCTACATACACCCATGAAGGCCAAAGGAAGAAAGGATTTTATTTCTGCATATAAATAGCTTTGATTTTTGTACTAAGCTTTGAATATTTATTTTTATTACAACTTTTCAATTACTGTTTATTTAAAAGATATCCCTTGAAATTCGTTTTCACATTATCCTTATGTCTTTTCTTAGTATTAGAAAATTTAAAAAATCAATTTAATATGGAACTTTTATCTCTGCCTTTAGGTGAAGAGAAGTATCAAACATGCTCAATTTTTAGATGTCTCACTGAATTTATCCAATAGCCATTATGTGAATATCTGAACAGTTTCTGGTGAAGTAATTTGGATGCCTTTCTGGTAAAGCAAGGGGAAAGTTCTCCCCCATGAGAGAGACATTCCCTCCCCTGGTGGATCAAAGAAACAGTACATACACTTGATCCACTTTCCCCTCTATTTTCCTCTAACATCACATCTCATTTCCTATCCCAACTTCTTTAAAGAAAAACAAAATGAGTGGAGAGAGTATTATTTCTCATCAACCTCTCCAGGAAAGTCGACATTTAAAGCTGTTTCACTGACTTAAAGCATTCCTTTATTCCTCTTGTCAGATTTACTGTCTTTATACAACAGTTTCCCAAGCATGTTATGAAGCCTTGGAGGCTCATGCTCAGATGGAACAGCTGTTCCTTCTCCAAGGAGTCTCTAATTCTTAAGGTTTCCACCATTGCTCCTGGGCAGATCAGACAGTGAACCCTGCTTTCTGCACATCCGTGGGATTAGGCCTTCACCTGGTCAACAGAGCATCATTTTGACAATAAGAATAGTCATAGTCATAATAAGGCCCACTCATTCTGAGTTAGCACTATTCATCAACTTCACAATAATCTTCAGCTTTTTTAAAGAAAAATAATGCTTATTGTAAAAGTGTGAGAAACACAGATAAGTACTATGTATAAAAATAAAAATCATTAATAGCTCCCCCTACCCAAAGATGACCACTCTAGTTCTTAACCTTAAGCTTATTCTTCCAGAAATCAAATGCACACAATCTCTTTTTCATTTTCTAAATAAATACTATGCTGTACCACAGTTTTGAAAACTCCTTTTTCATGCATTGAATATATTTTTATATTTGCCCAAGCATTTTTAGTGGTCACGTCATGTGTCATTGCACTGATGACCCTTTATTTCTTAAAATCTTCCCTTATTTTTGGTCATGTGAGTTTTCCTTTAAATTGTTTGTTATTACAATAATTTAAGACAGGACAGAGATTGGGTTACAATTTGTAAACTTACTAGCAAGGGAGAAAGATCCATATTACACATTCTTTGAAAACATTAGGCTTCATAACTTTAAAGATAATTTTTGCAATAATGATTAATGACTAACAGCACTTTTGCCTTTTTTCTTTTCTTTTTTTCTTTTTCTTTTTTTGAGACAGAGTCTCACTCTGTTGCCCTGGGTAGAATGTCATGGCATCATCATAGCTCACAGCAACCTGGGCTCAAGCGATCCTCCTGCCTCATTTTTCTGTTTTTGTAGAGACGGGGTTGCACTCTTGCTCAGGGTGGTCTCCAACTCCTCAGCTTAAGCAATCTATCAGCCTTGGCCTCCCAGAGTGCTAGAATTATAGGCATGAGCCACTGCACCAGGCCTGCATTGTTGATTTCCAAAATCAGGCACAAAAGTCTTTGAAAAAAGGGGAATGTCTGTGCCATGTTCCACTGAAAGTTTTTCATACACTAACTCATTTAACTTTTAAATAACCCTCAACTTACCATCTTCTGTTATGTAATTATTTCATGTTAAAGATGATAAATTTGAGGAAAATAGGTTGTTAGGACCAAAGACTTATACATAAATTGAGAGCTTTTATATAAAAAAAAAAACTGTGCATCACCTTTAAAAATGTGCTTAGCTTCTCTGAGATTTGATTTTCTTATGTAAAAAGTGAGCAAGATACTCAGATATCTTCAAGTTCAAATAGCCAATGAATCAAGGTTTAACAGAAAGAGGTACAACTTGCACCTTGCCAGTATCTCCACATTCCAACATGAGGGTACTAGACCCCTGATGCAAGAGATAAAGAGGAGGGGCAGAAAACTCACTCTGCAAACTGCACACTCACCTGAAGAGTTTAAAGAGGATAAAGCAATCTCACCCTCACCAGAGAAAATCACCAATGTGCTGTAGCAGTTTCCCTCACACACCTTCCTCTCCACCTAAACCACTTATACCTTGGGGAGAAAGGGAGAAAGGAGGGGAGGGAAGTCCTTTCCTCTGATTGCAATCACATGAGTGGAGCTTCCTGGAGATTACACAGAGTAGCCCTTTGAAATTTAGGTTTTACAGTAAAATGGTATCTCACTTTTGAAAAGGTACTAGCCAAAACTCTTTGTGGCAATGATGACGAGGTGATGTTTGGGTAATGCTTGCATTACCACTCACAGCAGATCAAAAATGTGTGTGTATAAGAGTGTGTGTCCCAAAATGCAAATGTGGAGTCCACTACAAGGCTATGTGCCTGGGCATCAGCCAGGGGTAAGGCTGTCCTGAGAGAAGGAATAAGGGACATGAGTATAGACAGCTGTTCATGGGAGAGGTTCTTACCATGTTCAAGATTTATAGTCTCGGCATTAAGGAAAGATACCCACAGCTGCTTCCACAAGACACAACTCAACTTTGAGTACCTGCTAAGGTCAAGAGAAACCAATGCTAGATTTCTACAGCCAAATATAAACTTTCTTGCCTGTTACCTCTCCTCCCTGTCTGCCTCCAACCTGGAAGGCCAGAGTCAGCCAAGGGAGTGAGAGAGGGGTGCATGCTCAGCTGGGAAGTGGAGAAGTTGACTGAATGGCCCCTCCATGGCAGGCTTGCATCCCACAGCCAACCCAAGATAGAAAAACAGAATGAAGGCTGGAGTTTGGATTTTACGATAAACATGTTAATTGCTGAAATAAACTTATCCTAATAGTCAATAAGAACTGTAGGGTATTTATTAATCTGAGCACTACAGAAGAAGTCACCAAATCTACTCAAGTTTTTGTCCAACAAGTGGGAAAGAGCTAGTTCCCTGAGTAGATTAAAAGAGGCAGAGAGTAAAAAACTGAAGTTACTCCACAGTTGTATTCTATAGAGTCCCACTTCTTCCCACAAATACATTGACTTAGAATGTACCAATCAGACCCCAAATCTCCTCAGCTTGAGCATAAATATGCCTCCTCTTGGTGTGCACATGCCTGGTGAGCTGGTGAGGTGGGCCTGCCCGGCATCTCTGCTGGGATTCTCAGAGGAAGGTAAAAGATCATAAAAAGAGAAGAAAAATAAATCCGAGTGACAAAGTACCATGTCTTGAACTGAACAGATGATTCTAACATGGTGTTTGTCAAAGGCATTTTCTTCTTTCCTCCCTACATGAAGAGAATGAAGGACATATTTATAAAAATGAAAGTTTTGTCTCCCAAAATTATGCTCCTCTGTCCTCACCGTGGCGCTCTGTGCCTGGGACACCTATGTCTTAGCCATTTGAGTTGTTTAGGGCCAAGAGGATGTGGGCAGAAGTTACAACGTGTTCTGAGGTCTTAAAGGGTATCATTTGCTTCCATTTCATACTCTCGAGCTTCTTCCATTTCTGTGAGAAGAACATTCCCCAAGTCACTGCTAAACCTGTGGGCTCTGGGCCCGGTCCATCCTGCTTGAGTTCAGCAAAGCCATAGCTAATCCATGAACCCATAGGAAAAATCGAATGATGCTCATTATAAAACACACATACATTGGTATTGTTTTTTGGGTGACATCGTCATAGTGAAAAACAGAAACAAATTAATAAAAGCGATTTCTATAAAAATAGTCCCTTGATGGGGCACATCAAACACCAGAATTAGAAAGAGGTACTTACCCCTACACACATACCAGTTTAGTGAACACTCAGAGCTTCGGTGCCATGAGTGATCCAGGAAAATAGCAGTGACAGGTGGGTCTGAAAGAGAACACAGTGCCTTGGAAAATGAGAGAGGTCAGCCACAGTCAGATCCAGTCCTTGTGCTGAAGTGGATGGCAGTGGCTTCACTCTGGGGTACTGAGTGATGGTAGAGGTGAGAAGCCATGTACATGGAGCCTTACTAGACACAGAGGAGGTAGGAAGGGGGAAGGACAGCCCCATAGGTTCCCCATGGTGGCTGACCATGCTTGTGCATGCCAGATGTGATGTTGTGCATGCCTAACAGTCTCCCCCAAAAGCATGTAGTCCTACAATGCCAGACAGAACCTGAAGCAAAAAAAAAAAAAAAATACAGTTTATAATTGCAGTGAATTTTTTTATAACAGTTTTTGGCCAAGGCCGGGTTTGAACCTACCACCTTCAGTATATGGGGCCGGCGCCCTACTCCTTTAAGCCACAGGTGCCACCCATAATTGCAATGAATTTTTTACCTGAAGAATAAAAATTTTGGAAAAGGGGCCGGGCATGGTGGCTCACACCTGTAATCCTAGCACTGTGGGAGACTGAGGGGTGTGGATTGCTAGAGCTCATGAGTTCAAAACCAGCCTGAGCAAAAGTGAAACCCTGTCTCTACTAAAAACAGAAAGAAACTGAGGCAAGAGGATCACTTGACCCCGAGTTGGAGGTTGCTGTGAGCTACGATGCCATGGCACTCTACCCAGGGAGACAGCTTGAAACTCTGTCTCAAAAAAAAAAAATTGGAAAAGGACAAAAGGTAAACCTAATGTATTTATAAATGACCCAACTAGTGGTGAAAAAGCTAGTATTTTGGATAATGAGATTAAGACTCTAAAAATAGTCTGAGATGAAATCAACAAAATGAAATGTATGAGGATGAATCTAAAACTCTGCATTTAGATTCAGAAAATCAGATGACTCAATGCAAATGAAGGAATGTGTGAGATTGTAAAACAAGGTCAAGAGACATTATATTGTAAGTCAATGTGATTTATAATAAAGCTAATGCAATCTTATATTGTAATAATAAAAATGTAATGTCCAAATAAAAGATGAGAGTAGTCTGTCTGGACTCAGCACTGGATATAGTGTGGTGCTCGGTGAAATTAAATCGTCAGCATTCATTCATCTACTTTGCTCAAGTCGTTGCACTAGCTGTGGCATTTTGAGATGCACCATGACAAAACGGCATGACTTCAAAGCACTACAGTCAGGAGGGTCAGGGGTCAGGAAGATAGAATATAAAAGGAATTTTTAGAGAAACAAGAGAAATTTGGCCTGAGAGGAGATGACTTGATGGGGAAATCAATGAGAATTATTTTCAAATATTTGAAATACTGTTATAGAAAGAATGAAGGACCTTACTTTGTAAGACTCTAGAAAATAGATTCAAGGCCAGTGAGTGCATGCTATAGAGTGCATTTTATAGAACTGTTACAGAAATAAAACTGGCTTTCTCACAGTGAAGTGGGCTTACATTCCTAGAGTAGTAAGCAAAGCATAGAAAGTGGCCGTGTGATAAAGGGATGTCTGTTTTGACTTTCCCTGTCTTGCTCTCACACTCTCTCCAAATTCTATCATTCTGTGAAGGCTTCTGGCAATGTATCACCTCCCCAGCAGCAAAACAATCTTCACAGAATCCTTCTGCTTTCCCATCCACAGGGGGTATATTTGGGAAGCAGCCCATATGAGAATTTCCCCATATTTAGAAGGTAGCCGAACTTGCCCACGTGATATTCTCTTGTATGCCCCTGGGGAACTGTGCTCAGGAATGGCTAAGGTATGTTTGTGTGTCTGTGAGTTTGTCCTTGGTCACACATCTAGTAATACCATGTTTATGAGGTGGGTGGGTGATGATAAACAGAGAGAGGCGAAAAGGAGAGAAAAGAGGGAAGATAGAGAAACAGAAAAGGCAGAGAGAGCACATGTAACCAAGAGGGTAAAAAATTGCCATTTTAAATTTGCACCTAACTGGAGTCCACAACTCCTAGGAGAATGAGATGCTTTTTGTCCCTGGACTGTGGGTTTAGTAAAACCTGTTTTCTAAAGATGAAAAGGGAAGCCCTTAGGCACATTATCACCAGCCAGATAAGTTACAGAAATATAACTGAATTATTCAGTAGAATGCTTAAGAAGTTTAAGCTTCAAGGGCAGGGGCCCAATAAAGAAAAGTCCAACAAGGTGAATGAATGCCATGGCCATCTGTCAGTGAAGCGGGCTGGGCACCTATGGCAGATGACAGAATGTCCAAGAGGCAACTGGGGCAGTGATAAAATAATTATTCCTGAATTACTCCCAAAATGCCAGTAAAAGTCAGCTGACCATGCAGTCTTTTGAGGATGGCCCTATGGAAAGTGAAACAAACTGGGCTGTAACTGGTGTGGAATAACATCGGGCAGCAAAATAACAGAATGCCCACAAGGGGAGAGCTCAGCTGACACAGAAGATCAGAGTAAGGGGACACAATAATGAATTTAAATTCCACAAACATCCCCTGAAACACTGAGATGGAAAAGGAGTTTCTCACAGTTTCCTAATATCTCATTAAAGGAGTCAGAACAGTTTCATTTAAATCCAAATGATCAAGATCATCTCTGGAGGCCAGAGGATGTGGAATGTGCCAGCTACTGGAAACTGTATTTATTAGAAAAAGCAAGTGGCTGGGCGGCGCCTGTGGCTCAGTCGGTAAGGCGCCGGCCCCATATACCGAGGGTGGCGGGTTCAAACCCGGCCCCGGCCAAACTGCAACCAAAAAATAGCCGGGCGTTGTGGCGGGCGCCTGTAGTCCCAGCTACTCGGGAGGCTGAGGCAGGAGAATCGCTTAAGCCCTGGAGTTGGAGGTTGCTGTGAGCTGTGTGAGGCCACGGCACTCTACCGAGGGCCATAAAGTGAGACTCTGTCTCTACAAAAAAAAAGCAAGTGGCACCACTATTTGCAAATAGACTGATGATGAGCCTTCCCTAAACTAAGTGAGTGGATGAATGAGAAAAAAAAGTCATCAGCATCTACTCTGAAACAGAATTTTCAGGCCTAAAATGATTGCTAATGCCTTATTAATAAGAACTACAAATAAATGAAAGAAACCCAATAAATAACATTCACATTTTTGAAGACTTTGTTTTTATAATTATAAAAAATAAGTAAGTTAAATTATTTTGTGGACAATTATATTTTCTCAATTACTGATAGTATGAGAAAATATTCAAAATTATTTTTATTGATCTTGACTATTTTTTGGCTACTGGACAGTATTGGATACAAAAGTTTCTATGTCTTGTGCCAAGATTCTGTATTTTTTTAAAAGAACATACAATAGTTCATAAAGTAAGCACTTCTATTTGTAGATTGTAGTTTTGATCTTTAAAGAGCTTTAATAGATACCGTCTTAAAAATAATTTATCTTCTTTGAGTTTATTTTGTCAATGGTTCTTGTGGTGATTCTGTTTTGTTCACTTTAAATTGTGGACAACATATAAAATGCAAAACAAGTTTAATTTCAGGTAATGATCCAGTAGGTCAGATTCTGTTCATGTATATATAGACATATCATTTGATTAACCTTTGTTTCAATGTCCTTTTCATACCAAAATATTTATTTATGGGTAAAGATTTATTATGTCCAGGGTTTCTTTTATAATATTTCAGGAAAAAAAATGGAGCACCGATGGAAACTAATGGCAGAATAGTGTTAATGACATCAGATTATGTGTATCAACATCATGGCACTATTCTTTCAACTTTGGATATACTTAGAATTTTCTATATGTAATTTTTAAAACTAGAAAAATGCATTTTTGTGAATATTACATAGATCTTTACTATGTGGTTTATTGATCAGTGCAAACAAATTAGAAGTTTACTTTAATTCTGTTTATACGGTAAATCACACTTATTGCTTTGCGTATATTGAAACATGTTGCATTTATGGGATGGGATCCACTTGACCATGTTGAATTATCTTTTCAATGTGGTGTTGGACTCGGTTTGGACTATGTTGCTAAGAATTTTTGCATCTATATTCATGAGAGATCTTGGTCTGTGGTTTTCTTTTAGGTGTCCTTTCCTGGCTTGGATATCAGGGTGATACTGGCTTCAAAGAATGATTCGGGAGGATTCTCTCCTTCTCAGGAGGCAGTTTCTGTAAAATCAATTTAAGTTCTTTGTAGTTCTGGTAGAATTCAGCTGTGAATCATTGAGTCCTAGGCCGTTTTATTGTTGGGACATTTTGTGTTATGATTTCAAGCTTGCTCCTTGTTATTGGTCTGTTTAGGGTTTCTATATCTTTCTGATTCAAGCTAGGAAGTCTGTGTACTTCCAAAAATTGATCCATTTCCTCTAGATTGTCTAGTTTTTCTAAGTAGAGATTTTCATACTAGTCTCAGATGATATTTTGTATATCGATGGCATCATTTTCCATTTCTAATTGAGTTGATCTGAATCCTTCCTTTTCTACTTCTGGTTAATCTAGCTAGTGTTCCATAGATTTTGTTTACCTTTTCAAGAACCAACTTTTTGCTAAGAATTGTATCATCTCCATAGATACAGAAAAGTAATTCGGTAAATTCTGGTACTCCTTCAGGATAAAAGCCTTCAAAGAACTAGGTATAGAAAAAACATACCTCAAAATAATAAAAATTCTATGTGGCAAACCCACAGCCAGCCTTGTACTGTACAGGGAAAAGTTGAAAGCACTCCCATCAAGAATTGGAACAAGACAAGGATGCAAGCTGCCACCACTTCTCTTCAATGGAGTGCTGTAAGTCCTGGGCAAGGTAATCCATCAAGAGAAAGAAAAAAAGAGCACCCAAGTCAACCTAACCCTGTTTGTCAATCATTAAATCTTATATCTAAAAAACCCTAAAGATTTCACCAAAAGATTCCTAGAATTGATAAATTCAATAAAGTCTTAGGTTACAAATCTAATGTATGCAAATCAGTAGCATCTCTATACACTAATAATAAGCTGAAGTCTAATCAAGAATTCCATATCATTTATAATAGAAAGAAAGAAAATAAAATACCTAGGAAAATACTTAATAGGTGAAAAATCTCCACAAGGCAAACCACAAAACAACAGTGAAAGAAAACATAGATAACACAAGCATATGAAGAAACATCCCATGCTCACGGATTGGAAGAAGCAACATTGTTAAAATGCCCACACTGCCAAAAGTGATTTACAGATGGATTGCAAATTCCATCAAAATACCAACATCATTTTTCACAGATCTAGAAAACCAATCCTAAATTTTATCTGAAACCCAAAAAGAACACAAATAGCCAAAGCAATCCTAAGAAAGAGAACAAATCTGGAGACATCACATTACCTGACTTCAAACCATACTACAGGCTATAGTAACCACAACAGCGTGGTACTGGCATAAAAGTCGACACGACACCTGGGCCAATGGGACAGAATAGAGAACCCAGAAATACAGCCATATAGCTACAACCAGCTGATTCTTTTTTTTTGGCTGGGGCTGGGTTTGAACCAACCACCTCTGGCATCTGGGATTGGCGCCCTACTCCTTGAGCCACAGGCGCCACCCGCAACCAGCTGATTCTTGACAAAGCAGATAAGAGCATACACTGGGGAAAGGACACGCAATTCAATAAATAATGCTGGGAAAATTGGACAGCCACATACAGAAGAATGAAACCAGATCCCTCTCTCTCACCACACACAAAAATTAACTCAAGATGGACTAAAGGCTTACATATAAAACCTGAAACTGTAAAAGTTCTAGAAGAAAGCCTAGGAAAAACTCTTCTGAACATTGGCCTATGCAAAGAATTTATGACTCAGACATTAAAAGCAAATACAGCAAGAGCAAAAGAAATAAATGGAGTTTGGTTAAATTAAAAACTTTCTGCACAGGAAAGGAAATAATTAACAGAGTAAATAGATAACCTACAGAACAGGAGATAATATTCAGAAACTATACATTGACAAAGTACTAATATTCAGAATCCACAAAGAACTCAAACAAATCAGCAAGAGCTGTGGATCCCTGCAAGCCCCAAGAACCAAGAAAGGGGGCCGTCTGACTCAACTTATAAAGTGTGATTGGCTGCCTGTTGCTTACTCAAGTATGGGGACAGATAACATCCAAAGCCTTCTTTGTAACTGGACCATCTTCCATGCTTCTAGCCTCTCTTTCACTCATAACTTCCATTTCCCATTGTAAGCAACAGGCACATTAAATGTAGAGCGCTTGTGTGGGCATCACAGGAAGTTAGATATAATTGGTTTTTGTGGCCTCATTTGTGGGCTTTTGTGATAAATAGCAGAGAATTAATGTCTGTCTTCAGGAAGATAACACAAGAATTATTTAGGGAAGTTTGCTTAAAATAGACTTAAGTATACCACTAGTCCCTCAAAATTTCAATTTATAAATTTGGGTCAGGGTCTGATATTGTGATTTACTTTTCTTTCAATTTTTCAGGTGATCTGATCTTCAGACCAATTTGGAAATCATACATCCATAGCTTCCACCACAACCATGAGATGTTTTCTGGGGCTCCAGGCTCTCTTGGTGTTTTAGTACCAAGAGTATTCCTTGGGATTTCTCTCAAGATCCGAACCAAAATTAACAGTCTACATGTGTAGTCTAGGGAGGAAATGACACTGCAGAGCTGTGATACAAAGGGAACATGTTAGCCCTGGTGGCTTTGTTTAATGGGTACATAAATCTGTTAGGGCATAGTCCAGGGTAAAAAAAAAAAAAGACATAATAGACAGCAGAGGTGTGACTCAGGAATCTGATGTGTAAAGGTGGAATTCAGCCCAGTCCAAACTGAACATCCTGTCTTAAGACTTCCTCAATATTTCACAAACTAGCCTGGGCTCTTCTGGAAAGCCCACTTATTTTGTAGGAGTATCTGAGGATGTATGGGATATTTGGGGGGCGGGGATTGTTGGTTGGTTGGTTTTTCTTTTGATTTGTTTTTCCATGAGGTCATCCAAGAAAAAAGTCACCTTAGAAACTGCTAATTTAATATTCTGCAAATGAGTAAACAGATTAACTCATGAATAAGCAAACATAGGCTTTGGGATTTCACAGTAGTTGTCCCTTCCTTTTCTCCCTCCACCCTCCCACCCTTCCTTCATTCCTTCACCTTCCTTCTCTCCGTATTTCAACTACAAAAGTCATATATATTTGACAAATATTCAAACAATAAAGAAGTATATAGTGGAAAGGGGAGAATTTCTCCTTCTGCCCACATCATTGCACCAATAACTATGCAATACTTGGAATTTACCTGTAATCAATCCATATTATCCTACTCAGCTGATGCTGCTATAACAAAAAAATAAAGCCTGGATAGCTTAAACGTAAGTCATTTATTTTCACAGTTCTGGGTTCTGGGAAGTTTGAAGTCAAGGTGCCAGCATGGCTGGGTTCTGGTGAAGGCTCTCTTCCTGCCTTGCAAATGGCTGCCTTCTCACTTTACTCACTTGGTAGAGAGAAAAATCTCTGATCACTCTCTGTTGTTATAAAGGCCCTAATCCCCTCATGGGGCCCCATTCTTATGATCCCATTCAACCCTAATTACCTCCCAAAGGTTCCATCTCTAAATACCATCATATACCTCGGGGTTGGGGTGTCAATATATAAGTCTTGTGGAAACACAAATATTCAGTCCATAATATATATCTCATATACATTTACACATTTAAATAGAAAACTATATATACATAGTTGTTTTTTTCTAAAATAAAATAGATATATGCTTTCCATACACTTCCAAAATAAGATTGCTTTTTTAAACTTAAAAAGTTGACCATGATCATCTTTCCTTGTCAGTCCTCAGAGATATACCTCACTTTTTAAAAATAGCTATGTGGTATTCCATGTATAACAATTTTCCTATCAACTGGCATGTTGCAGTTAACATACGTAGCCTTCTGTGTATATTTCTGCAGGATAGATAGAATAGAGTCCTAGAAAAGGACTGAGGAAGGGGAGAGTAGTCACATGGCACACGTATTTAAGATGCCGAAGGACACTGCCAAATGGTCCTTCAGAGGACTGCTCCACTTTCACTTCCACCAACAAGCCCTTCTATTTACATTTTTATAGTATCAGTGTTTCCATTTAAAATGTCTCTCCTTATCAGACACATTGTAAATACTCGACAAACGGTATCTTTGTGATAAAAATTGACATGCAGATTTAATCCCTAATGCATCATGCTAATCAATATTTTGCTTCATCATTAATCATAATGGCCCTGCATTAAATGACTTTCCATGGATGTGAGTTCTTGTTACAACATTATGTTACACTATCAGAGTTATTAAAAACATGTGGAAACTCAAAATTTCCAGAAACATTAGGTAAAATACAAATCGTCAAGGAGAGCTAAAGGTCACCAATTAGGTCTCTGCACCTCAGAGCACACCACAGCTTAAGTCCCTTCACATAAGTATCAGATCTCACGGGGCCAGGCGTAAGAATTCATCCTCAAGACTGAACGTGTCACCTGATGAATAAAATGGAAAAAAACATTAGCATGGAGTAACATCTGCTGCTATCACAGTGAAATACCATCTTAAGGTGACTTAATACACAGAATAATGAAACTAATGGGTGGACAAAGGCTCCAAGTAACTGGCTCTGTATAACCATGTCCTCTTTAGCTGCTTGCTAAAAATCTGCAGCCCAGACCTGTGAATCACTGGATCTGCTGCAAAAGTTGCCAAAGTAACCTCTGAGAAGCAGATGGTTACGAAGGCTTCTGTCCAGATGCCAGAACCCCATATGCTTGCCAATCTGTGTTTCCAGCATGCGACATTATACTTCAAATTATATTTTTCCTTTTCCTGCCATGTTCACTCTACCATAATTAACAAGGTCTAATGCTTTTCCAAAAATCAAGAAACATTACAGCCTGTTCACCTTTTTTTAATAAAAAGAAAGGCAAAAAGCAACCATCAGACACTTCCAAACCTTCCGCCCAAACTGCAGCTCGTCTGTGTGGTGTTCATGTAAGTGACTGTTTTGGAGTCCTTTTGCAATTAACTTCAACTGTATCACTGTCTCCTCTGGCTCTTGAGGAACCTCAGTACCAACAGAATCACTCTCGGATATCCTTTCCAGGTCTACCAGCAAAGAAAAACACACAGTTTTTAGAAACTAGAACAGATTCTTTTTGTTTTAATTTTCCAGAACCAAAAAAGAGAATGATAAAAAAAAAAAAGCAGATTCTCTACTTAAGAACAATAGTTAAGTCTCTCCAACCAGCAATGCCAACTAACATACCCACACACCACCACAGCAAACCTTTCAGCAACATCCCAGAGGGTGTATTTCTAGATATCAACAACAACAAAAAAGCTGAGTGATCATACCCAAGGAAGGTTACGAAGGTTACATGTCTCTGGGAATAGTGAAGCATTTTCTCAAACTGAGGTTGACCCTTCTTGGAGGCCAAAGATGCCATTGTTCAAAGGTTGATCTATCTAACGAGTGTTTTTTCTATTGACTTATTTACTTGTCCTTGGCCCAGACTGCCCACCAGCCTGGGAGTCTGGCACAACTGGATATAGAAAATGTCCCAAACTTCACAAGTTATGTATTTCTGCAACAAATTGACATATTTACATGATGCTCAAATGTAGGACTCTGAAGCCACTAGCCATTTTAAAAAGCATTCCCTTACATGCCGGGTCCTATTTTCTTAGTAATTAGAGTATCATATCTGTGTGCAATATTGAAAAGGAAATGCCCTTAAATATTTAACTATTCAACAATGCCAAAAACCTTAAGTTGCTCTCATTGCATATTTTGAAGCTTCAGAATACATTGGTTTTATTAGAAAATCTGGAAAAAAACAATGTTTATATTTTTTTTGTTGGGTGTAAAGGGGCAAGATGTTAACAATGTAGATTACCCTGAGACACACGAATTTCAATCAGCAATTTATAAGTCCACCTTATGACACCTTAATTACATTTTAATGATTAAACCTTGGCAATGATGCTGATTTAAGCCAAAATAATTTTTGAAGGTCTTTTTCTTGCCTTCAGCTATCTGGATGCCTGATGGGAGAAAAATGGTAAGTGAAAATTAAAAGAAAATGATGTTCTAACCACAAAATAGTGGGTTTTGGGGTTATGTTTGTTTTTAATTAGAGCTGATAACCACAATGGAAAAACCTGGTCATAATGGGCAAAATCTGGACAGGTTTTTCCTTTACAAGCAGTCAACATCAACTATGAAGAATTGATGGCATAATCCACAATGTACATTTTCTGTTTACACATATAACCTGCCTCTCACTGGGACAGAATCTTATGTTTAGATTTTGCTTGGACTCAAAGAAGAGATAAGTTTGGAAATAAGTTTTTCATCAGAATATTGAAACTGAAATTCAGAAATATCAGATGCAAGCTATAAAATTCCACAGCATTTTCTCCCTTGGCATTATTTCTTCCTACAAGAAAGATGAAACTACAGGAATATAAATAATAAAAATGTTTACTTTGAACAGCTAATGATAATGAGTAAAATGGACAGGCTTCATAAGACATTACACTTAAATATATTGGCCTTCTTTTAAAAATGACAAAGGGCTAAATAGGATCCTGTATGGATTATCTAAAACAAATGGATAATTATGCGTCTGGTGGAGAACGGTGTTTTATTGATGGTAATATTTTTCATTGATTTTGCTATGGACTGTCTAACAATGTTTGTAATGTCTTTCCTAAAGTTCCAAAATGCTGAAAATTTTTCATATCCCAAGGCACACTGACCATTTCTCTGAGCCTGTGCACGTGCTGTTTCTTCTGTGGAAAATTTTTACTTCCTACAATCCATACCAAAACAAGGACTGGGCCCCGGAAAGGTTCTGGTTCAGATGGGATGGAAGAGAATTCAAGTATTTGTTAGGTCTAAGATAAATCTTTCTATTACAAATGTAGTAAATTCGTATTGTGGCATTATTTAGCCTACACATAGTATTAGAAGAATTTGCCACGTATTTGGAAAATAAATAAACATAGACTCCTTCTTACACCTTATTCAAAACTATATTCTATGGGTTTAATGCTGTGAACATGTAGAGTAAAACTATACAAATATTAGAACATTGTTTAGGAAAATAATTGTTATAATTAGCAAGTGCGATTAGGACGCTTATGGAAAAAAGGCAAATAACATGAGATGATGACAACCTGAATATTTAAATCAGATAAATGGAAATGAAAATATTCTGTACCAGTTACCACTTATCACGCTATCTAATAGGCAAGGGAGGGAAAATCAGTCAGTCCTGGATGGTGTTGGTGAGACTGGTATAAGGTTATTAAAGGACAATTAGAATAATGATTCAAAATTGCAAATATGCATGAATACAGGGATCAAGTTTAGAGACACACAAAAATCAAGAAAAATAATATCCTCATGGACATAAACAATTGAAGGCTCCTTAGCAACACCAATAAGCCGAGCAAGTTGAAACTTAACTTCCATGGGTAAATCAGAGAGGATGCTGTCCACTATATTAATTGGAAGTGAAATAACGGACCATAACACAGCCTAGCTCATCTCCCATAGTGGCCCTCGTAGATGTAAATCCAGAAATTTTAGGTTTGAGAAATTATATTATAGAAATACTCCTACATGTGTACAAAGACATATACGTGTGCTCATTTTAATATCAATAAAATGAAGACAAAAGTCCATCGAAGGACATTGGTTAAATCAACTAGAATTCAACTACACAATAAGAATTAGACCAATATTAAAATGAACAAGGTAAAAAACAATGAGGTTCAGGTGGGTTTACTAAGTTGAAAAAATGTTCATTATATACTTTTAAGTCAAAAAAGAATATTTCAGAATGTACACTAAATGTTTTCACGCATAATCACATAAACGCATTGTTCGAAAGTTATTCAAGTACATATGTAATAATAACAATTACATGTAAATGTTTCAACCATTTATGTCACCTTCTTTGAATCTTTTTCAGTCTCCCCAGAAATATAAGCTCCATTTTCTTTTTTTTTGGCAATTTCTGGTCGGGGCTGGGTTTGAACACACCACCTCCAGCATATGGGGCCTGCACCCTACCCCATTGAGCCACAGGCGCCGCCCTAAGCTCCACTTTTTAGGTTACTTCCATACCCATGTATACAACTTAAACTGCACTACCATCATGCCCTTGTAGTTCCTAATGAAAGAAAAACTAAAAACTTTTTACCAGACATGAGGTACTGAACTTGCAGAAATATACACTAATCTGCCACACCCCAGATGTCAAAACTTTGAATGTCAAGGCAATCTTCCAAAAAATAATTTGAGCCTCAGCTATTTGCCTCACTGTCTCCAAACAATATGAGATGTGGAGACCTATCCTGAGGTGGGCAATGTGCCACAGTCTGGGCATTATCCATCCACCAAAAGAAGACAATCCGACTCCTGGGGGACAGGTGGGTGAATGCTTTCTCTAAAAAGCCTGCCTCTTCCAATGCCGCCTGGCTTTTAAATCTCTAATCAAGTGCAGGCAGGCAGGTGGGAGCTAGAGAGGAGAAAGCCAGTGAACCCTCGTGGCAGTGGGAAGCGGGGACGTGCATAAATTTGCTCCACATTTTCTCATTGACATCTGCTCCCATCAGCTCAGTCTCCAGATAGGCTTTTAAGGACATGAGGGCCGTGACGTTGACTGTAAGTTTAAAGTTATGCTTGGACTGAGGAGGACTGATGAGAAAGTACATAGTCTGAAGGAAAGGAAACCTCACGCGTAGGTGAATCAACCCAAAGGAACTATTTACGTAGAACTACAGTTTAGATGTTTAAAATATCATAAGTCTCAGAGATTAGAACATCTCCGTACTGAAACAGCTTCATTAAAGGACAGAATTATTTAACATAGTGGAAATCTTCAAAATCTCCTATGGATTTCCCTTACCGATTCTTTCTGCAAAAGGTGTGATGGGTCACTAAGTTCCATGTGGGAAAACTGTGGTATTAAATCCTTAGAGATTTTCCTCCACTTCCTAACCTTCTCCCACCACCACCTCTAACTTCAAACTTAAAAATCATTCAGTATTCAAGAGTTGAACAGAATTCAAACAAATCCAGCTGGGGCTGGGTTTGAATACATTAAGATATATTTTGATAGATGGTAGAAATAGCTATGTAGTTCCATAGATGATAGAGATATTACACAGTCATACAAGCATGTATTTTTGATATGTTTAATGCATGTACATGTCTGTTGGGATATCTATATAACCCAAATCAGAAAGAAAATTATTGCAGACAGTATCTTGTAGTGGTGTTACTGAATGCTAAGGTTATTTTTTCTGATGAGTTTCACCCCAAAATATAATAATACCTAGTCCGAAGCTAAAATAAATAAATCTTTTTATTTTTTTAGTCTCAGAGGCATCTTCTAAAGCAATGGTACTCAAAGTGTGGCCCCCAGACAGCAGCAGCACCTGGGAACTTGAGGGAACCTCTGAGGGTGGAGGACACCCACGTGACTCTGATACCCACACAAGTTTGATAATCACTATTCTAATGGGCTGCGGTCTTATGGGCTCTGATAAGCTCAACTTGGAGTAAATTGACAAGTTGTATGACGCAAGATCTTCTTTCACAGAACTTCTACATTTGGCTTCCTGGGCTAACTACTTCTCACAATCTCAGAGGGAATCCCCTGGTCATTACAGATGCTCACACAGACCGTATTTGTCAATGGCCAAGTATTTGCATATGAGCCGTGATAACAGTGGGATGTACGCTCTAACATGTTTGGATTTATAAATGCTTGTATTTTAAGTCTCTTGGAAGTAGGATGATTAAATCTTTTGATTTATAGTTAACAAATCATCTCCATGGAAAACAGTCATGGAGATTAACCCAATGTATTCTAATGATCATATCAAAATGAAAACCTAAACAATATCTGTGCTCATTATAAAAGTCATTTGTCATAGATTTCTTCCTGGACTTCCACTCTACTTTTACCACTTTCTCTCTGCATAGTAAACAGGGCAAGTATCTTGATGCCTTCAAGTTATTAACAGCTGTGTGTGGAGTGAACTTATGATACCGATTAAAACCCAGCACCTTCTTGCATGGGTGTTAGGAAATATCATCTTCCACTGTCTATAATAGCACAGTGTGAGTTTTCAAAGTCTCCAAACTTTCTAAATCTTGGATGAATTTTATAAAATGAGTGTTCATATTTCTTCAAATATTTCAACACATTTAATCGATAAGATGAAAGGCACAAAAATGAACATATAAATGATGAGTAATTGCCAGAGTCTGACCGAATTTGGAATCAAAAATAACCCAAATAAAGGTCTTCCCCGGGCAACAAAATAACCATGATTACAGAAGAAACTGTTTTAATTTTGTCAGCTTCAAATACTGTAATAGAAATACTAATTAAATTATACCTTAACTGAAATGGGGCAGAAGTTCACATGATAGTACTAGAATTAATAAATTTTAAAATGTTTTCTATATTTCCTACAGTGCTTAGGATTCCACTGAAATAATTCTTATTTCTGATTAGTCTTAAATACCTGCATTAATGCTCCAGATTAAGACCAAGTAATGGGATATTCATGTAGCCGTCTATATTTTAACTTGCTTTTTATTATGTCTCTTCAATTTAGTCTTATTGGCACAAGATATATAAAACAAGCTGTAACTATTACAAGCTGTAGATTAAATTCTCCATTTAATTCCTACACATACATAACAGGCCTTTAAAGATTTAATTAATCAAAATTTTCATATTAAAAATGAAATAATTTAGCTATTAAAATTAAAATTTACTACCATCAAACAGTAGTTAATATCTCAATTCAAAATGTCAAAAAAAAGTTAGAAAGGGCCGGGTACAGTGGCATTATACCTGTAATGCCCATAATTCTGGCACTTTGGGAGGCCAGGGCAAGAGTATCACTTAAGGCCAGGAGTTTGAGACCAGCCTGATCAACATAGCAAAACCTTATCTCTACAAAAAGTAGAAAATTTTTCTGGGTATGGTGGTGTGTGCCTGTAGTCCCAGTTACTCAGGAGGCTGAGGCAGGAGGATGACTTGAGCCCAGGAGTCTGAGGTTGCAGTGAGCTATGATGATGCTACTCCTGCTGAACAGGAGAACATGTCTCAAAAAAAGAGAAAGTAGACAGGTTGCGGTGGCTCACGCTGTGATCCTAGCACTGTGGGAGGCCAAGGCTGGTGAATTGCCTGAGCAAGAGCGAGATCCTGAATCTAAATAAGTCAGGCATTGTGGCAGGCGCCTATAGTCCCAGATACTTGGAAGACTGAGGCAAGAGGATCACCTGAACCCAAGATTTTGAGGTTGTTGTGAGCTATGACCCCCACAGCACTCTACCCTGGGAGAGGAAGTGAGACTCTGTCTCAAAAAAAGAAAAGGAGAGAAAGCAATAGAAAAGAACAGGAAAGACGACACATATTAAACTGTTTGCATGAATGGGGATTATATAGATGCTTGAATTCCTCAAGTATAAGAAAAAAGAAATCTGCCACCATCTAGAGATACGGCTCAGTGGGAGGGGTAAATAATTGTAACATGCTATTGAGCGCCTTCCCGACTGGTCTTGGCATGCCTCTGCCTCTGTCTCCTCCCGCAGCACCACAGCTGGGAGACCGGGAGCAGTAAGAAGAAACAGCTGCCTTTGCACTTTCTTCCTCCCCTTGGCTCTTCCCGTCCTGCCTGCTGTTTCCTCGCCCTGAGCCCGACGTAAGTTGCAGTTGACAGAAACCCCTGCCTGCTCTGAAACCTTGCCAAGAGCCGCGCTTGTTCAGCACCAGTGGGTTCAGGAGTGCGCTTGGCACCTCCATTGGAGCATTCTGAGTTGAAAGAAAAACCTCTATTAATGCAGCATACTAATGATCTTTACATTTTAATTAGAAATGCTTGAGTTAAGATCACTTGCTGAAACCTTAATGAGCAGGGAAAGGTTTACCTCCTGCTCCTCTGCTATTTTGATGGCGAAAAATGAAGCAATAAGCTGACCTGAATCAGGTCAGAGCAAATATCAAGAAAACTCATTATAAATCTGTGATTTAGTCCAAGCTGGAAATAACAGATATTTCCACATCAAAGCCAAGAACAAACAAGTTCAGCAAAGGGAATATTCTGCACAGTGTTATGAAGAAGAATCCTCCCATGTCCCTTGCATACCACTCTTTCTCCACTCACAGATGGACACAATTTTATTTGATTCTTTTCACATACAAATCGCTATACTTTCAGTGTCCAATGCCTTCAATATTTGGAAATCAAAAGCCACCGGGCCTTATCAATGTCTGAGGATGCCACAACATTTGAATATTTTTCAAAGCAATATGAAGGTTTTTGTCTGTTTTCTTTGTCACTCTAAAAGCATCAGATATTATACTAAAGGAAGTCAGAAAGTTCTGTTTTGATAACTCTAAAATCAAAATCTTATAAAAATTAGAGTTAATACTTTTAGAAAATATTTTTGGAAACTTTCCCTCAAACTGAGGATGAACATGTTATTAAATACTTTGGAAAACAGAGAAACAAAGTCAAGATCTAAGTGATTTTATTGGGGAAAATTCTGGGAGTGTCCACTTCCCTGTCCCGTGGATTCTAAAGCAGCAGTATCACCACGGGAGCTTTTAAATGCTGACACCACATAAACCGTTCCCAAATGTAATATCATTGAAAAGAGTACCGAGTCCAGGCTCAGGGCTACAAAATGGCCGTGGGTCTTTCCTCAGATAGGAATCAATGCAAAAAAAAAGGATAGTGGTGAGTAGATTTCTTTCCTAATCATTTCGCTTCAGTATAATTTTAACTCATGTACTGCCTCAGTTCCCCTTCTTTGAACATACGTGGGGCAGGGTTTTCTGAGATGAGGTTTCCAGACATCTGGTGGTCCACAGAGGTTAACTGATGAAACTTCAAGGAACATGGAAGCTTCCGGACCAAAAGAAATGAAACAATTAGGTCAACAAATATTTCAGAAACATATGATGTGAAATAATTTGATTTGTGCAGAAGCCTGGTTACAAGTATAATAACAATCAACTTCTGAAAATCCGTTGTAGTCACTGTAAGAGTGTGTTGATCAATTCTTCTTGCCTATTTGTCAGTTAACAGAATATATTTTTGTTTCCACACGTGAGCTTTTCCCACCATTTGCAATGTATTTTTTATAATTGTGAATTTAGTATTTCCTATGCTATCACGCTGAGTTAATGCTCCTATTTGAAATTTTTGGATCAATGGCTCAAAAAGCATTCGGTGATGCATGACAGTAACGGTGACAATGATAATTTCAACAACTGAGAAGGTCATACAAATGAAAAGAGAATGGAGTTCTATTGCAAATATAGAATATAAGTTTGTATGTATTTGAATGTGTGAATCTGCTGGTGTGATGATTTTGCATAAAAAGATGAAAATGGAAGCGAATATCTGAAATGAATGTTTAGGGGAATAGCAAATCTCTTGGCTCTCAGCCCAAGTCTATTTTCTGTTATGAAACTTCTTCCAAATAATGACATAAACCCATAGAAGCTTCATTTCTAAAAATAACAAAGTGAAGTCTTATGGAAACAAGCAGGCATTTCAATAAAAAGTTACTTTTGTCACCTGGACAAGAAGGAACTAAAGTCAGAGTGCCATCATTCATAGTTTATTTCTAATAGTTGAAATCTCCTCTTTTTAAACACTTACCTGATAAATTCTGTAATTTTTTCCCTGAAATAATGGCAGATATCTCTTCATTTCCAACAATTCTTTCTTTTCTTCTTATCAAATTTATGGTTTGAGTTTAGTCCTCTAGCATAGTGTAGAAGAGTTGTAATAATAATTAGCATCTTCTCATTCCTGATTGAGAAAAAGAGACTAGGGGAGGAAAGGAAGGAGGGAGGGAGAGAAAGAAGGAGGAAGGGAAAAGAAAGGAGAAAAGGGAAAAAGGAAGGAAGGAAGGGAGGGAGGGAGGGAAAGGAAGTGAGAGAGACTGAGATTAAGACACTAAAGGCCATTTATTAATGAAAAAAAGTTATGCATATCCATATGTATCCTGAAGCTATGACTTGTTATCACAGCACAGAACAGTAGTTGATGTTTAATGAGGTATATTAAACCTCATTATAAATCAAAATACTGGAGGGGCGGGTGGCTCATACCTGTAGTCCCAGCACTCTGAGAGGCCAAGGCAGGTGGATTGCCTGAGCTCAGGAGTTCGAGACTTGCCTGAACAAAGGAAGACCTAGTCTTTGCTGAAAAAAAGAAAATTAGCCAGATGTTGTGGCAGGCACCTCTAGTGCCAGCTACTCAAGAGACTGAGGCAAGAAGACGGCTTGAGCCCAAGAGTTTGAGTTTGCTAAGAGCCATGATGCATCACGCACCACGCGCCACGGCCCTGAACCCCAGGGTGAGTGAGTGAGACTCTATGTCCAAAAAAAAAGGAAAGAAAATGAAAATACTGATGAGGATTTTTATTTAAAATGAGGCCAACCAAAATGGTACATAAACAAAAAGAATGTGCTCCTACAGAACTGCAGATCACCCTGATTCTCTCCAATATGAAGAAATATTCTTGCCAGTTATAAAGTTATTTAAGAGACATACTTTCCATTTGCTGTTTCTATGTTTATATAACAGAATATTAAAAATTATAAAAACCAAAACATCAATATCAAAATGTCAACATATACACATTGATACTTCCTTGAAGTTATTTGTTCATACCTTTTACACTGAATTTGGGCTTGTTTTCTTGTAATATTTTTTGAAATAATTATAAACGTACCGAAAACTTGGAAACATAGCATGAAATCTTCTTTTTTTCTGAACTATTTGAGAATAAATTGCTGACATTATATGTGCCCCAGGATCCCTCAAGCCTAAATTGTGTGTTTCCTGCAAAAAAATGGGGGTGGGCCTTTTTATATAACCATGTTACCACCACCAATATCAGGAAATGAACACAAAGATGTAAAATAATCTGCAGACAATGTTCAAGTTTCTCCAATTATCCTAATGTTGACCTTCTAGCAAAATGATCCAATTCAGATTCTCAAGTTGCATTTACTCGTCATGAATCTCCTGTCTCCTTTGGACTTCAACACTTTCTTGCTTTCTCTTTGATTTTAAGGACGTGAATGCTTTGGCAGTTACGCGCCAGCTCTTTTGCAGAATGTCCTCCAATTTGGGCTTATCTGATGTTACTCATTTCTGGTCTGACAACCGGAGCAGAGTTTTGTCCCATTGATAATGATGTAGTATTCATATTGATCACTTGATGAACAGGAAATCTACTTTGTTTCTCCACTATAAAATTGCTTTACAACTGTATTTGTGAGGAAGTACTTTGAAACTGTTTCAATACTTTATTATTAATTTTTAGTTATTCATTTATTTCATTACATCATCATAAACTCATGGTTTCCTGTTTCATCAGTGAGTTACAGTTTATTAATATCATTAATTATTTTGACATGCAAATTGAAGTTACTTTGGCCAGTGGGAACTCCTGTAAGGTTTTAGTTCTTTGTTCTGCCACAGATCACCAAGGCTGGTCAAGCTTCCCCGGTCCCAGTGCTGAAAGTAGAATTTCCAAAAGGACCCCCCTGTGTCTGTGAATAGTTGCTCCAAAGTCTTTCCGGTGGATAGAGCCAGGGAATATATGTGTACATATATGACACAGACACACATATATCAATGTTCAGAGTAACTATAAACAGACAACTGTATTTATTTCTTTAACAATAGAAATTATTGTTATCTATGTTTATCTATATATGTAAACATTCATGAGTTCACACCAATAATGTTGAATCCAATCCACAGGGTTCATGCTCGTTTTGTCCCTTACCATAAATAGAACCCCTTTTCCAACAGTAAGAAAATGACTCCTGTTATCTTTAATATACATGCAGCGTACATAAGGTGGGCATACATAGGAAAAAGTAACAAACTTATTTTTTAATAAGTTTATTTCAGGTCTATATATCTTAATATTTTACATTTGTGTATCAACACATGGAGAAATATTGTGCAAATATTTTGTAAAATTTTCTAATGAATTCTTTTGTAAATAAAGGTACATTTAGCTACCATTTCCCATTTTCCATATATCTATGTACATATGGCAACCTTTGGGATGCCCTGTATTTATTTGATCGACTCCTCTCTATATAGCCAATATCCCACCTCTGCCACAATCCATTCCCCATCCAAGTACTCACAAGCCAGCTTGCAGGTCTTTCTTACCCCACTCAGGCTCCGACTCTTCGTGCTATCCCCCACCTCCACACCAACACCCTTCTCAACCTGCTCAAAGCCTGACAGCCTACAGAGGCCACTTGTCAACATGCACCCCTCTCTAGCCCTGTAGGCTTCTGATTCACCATGCCGGGCCCTCCTTCTCATCCCACCGGGCTGCTGACTGCCAGCCCTCACGGGGCCCCCAGGGCCATGCACGGATACCTTTGCCAACCCTATCCAAACTATTTAGAAAGAAAGGGAAGCAGGAAGAGAAAAAGATCTGTGTTGAGTGGTATTGAGCTTTTCAGAAGCACTACTTCAAAAAACTCAAGAACATTTTTCACCAGTATCAGTATTTATTTGTTTGTATCAATAAATCATCAACCATCTATTGAACATCTCACATGGGCTCAGCTGAGGCGATATGAGAGAAGTACGGAAAGGGTTCTGTCATGCAGCTACTTGAAATTAGATTGAAAATTAAAGGGGAAATGGACTAAAGTTCATCATATTTTCTATACCAATAGAAACATAAAAAGGAAAATACATAACTTAGTTCTCAAATGGTTGTAATACATAGTTTGCTTTGAGGTAATCTTTCTACATTTGATGTCTGTGCCTTTTCTTCCTATTTCATTGATGTTCACCCAGCATCAAGCTTATTCCTGATTCAGAATGGAGGTAAGTTTCACTCTGTTAAATTACTGGAGTCACACTATCATTATTTTGGGATTGCTGTCATAGAACCAACGCATAATAAAGAAACTTTCACAGCACAATGTAAGAAAAAAAATCATCACTTAACAAAAGAAGAAAGAAAGGTACATGTATTGCAGAGTAAAATTTGAAAAGAACTTGCTATAGGTTGGTCTGACTCAGGAATGCAATTTATAATTTCCATAAAGGCCTTCATTTCATTTTAAGTGTATAAAGCAAAAAGCCTACCTTCATGTTCTAGCGAGAAGGGTGGGTGCTGTGACAGTGGGCCATGCAGTACACAGTAGGAATATTAAAAAAAAAATCCAGAATAAGTGTCCACGGGGAAAGTAAAGGCCAGTGGCAGTTGGAGAAGACAGCAGTCCAGCTCGGAAGCCTTGTAGGAGTGCAGAGCAAAAGGAAATAGCTGCTGTCGATTGCCACTGTCACCACAACTGCCATCCTTTTTTGATGATTTAAAGGGAACTTACATCATTCATGTTTTATCCTAGACAGGTTTTTTTAAAAAGTGATCACACGTGGCTGAACAGAATGTCATAGCTGAAGAGTCAATACAGACGAGGGTCCACAGCAAGAGAAGACAATTTTATTAAAAGCATGAATTGATGCCCTCAGATACATCTTCTGTCAAGATAAAAGTGCAGAAATCATTATGGAAGCAATTATTTATGCCTTTGAAAGCCACACGTGTGTCCAAACTTACTCTTTTGCCTTCTATAAGAATGACTGGAATTCATTACTTCCAGGTAATTCATGTATGATCAAGGCACAGCCTTCATTAAGATACAAAATATTTCCTTCCAGAGCCTAAGAGGAAATGATGGCTATTTATGAATGCTCTGGGCATCCTCTACAATGGATAAAAGTTTCCACATGGTCTTCCCTACCACAAATGTGGCACTACAGTCATTAAATGAGGTATTTGTAAGTGGCTGTCCAGCCCCTGCCCTTTCCCCTAAAACTCTCTGTGGCAGTAAAGTTCTAGGACTCCACCCCTTTTGCCACTCTTGGTCCCATTAAGATGGATACCAACCCAAGCTGGAATAATCATATCCTCCCTCAAGTGAGGTTAGAGGTAGGACTCAGGGACTTTAATCACTTACCTGTTGACGCTTACTATTAAGGACCTCTACATGTCTTGTTGATATGAGTCGTCCTTGTATGAATAAACAAAGAAACGTGGCCTGCAAGGGGAAGCAGACAGGCCAAGAAAAAGAGAGACAAGCTGGAGAAGAGAGGAAGGACCTCTTTCTCTCACCTTTCCACTCTGTATCTGCCACCTGCTCTTCAATTTGATGAAATTCCCTGTTAACAGCCCCGCCCTTAACCTTGCCTTTTTCTTAACTAGGTAGGATAGGATAAGTTGACGAAGCCTTTGCTCTGTGAACAGCCACATTTGTCAGCTGTTTGCAAGATGACCCTCCTACCCTGTGACCTCTGTTCTTAATAGTGGTGGTTTTTACATGGAAATACCACTGAAGTTCTTCAGACCTGCAGACAGCTACCAATGAATTACCAAGCCCCAAGGATCACAGACTTACTGCTTACTCGCTCCTGTCCACTCCAATTTAATACTTTCATCCCAGCGGCAAGTAACCAGATAGCAGGGATCCTAGACTGGGAACTTGAATCAACAGTTCAGAATATCTCCACTTGAGGTACTTCATACAGATCTCAGAATTGTTTTTCCTGAAAACTCCAAACGATCCTATGAATACTTACCAAATATAATAATCAATTCATCTGGTACCTGAACATCCTCCAGTTTAATTATAGAGACACTATACAGGAAGGTTTTCAATGTTTCTTTATGATGAATGTAAACAGATAGCCTTAATTAAGCTACAAAGCCCGTTTTTATTCTTTGGCTCCTATTGTCTCATTTCAGTCTTCATGTTTGTCCTTGTTTGAATTTTATAGGATCTTTTATCATTTATAGTGAATATATTATACTTCCTCTTGAATGAAATGATAAAAACGTAACAGTGAAGTCAACAATGAAGATAGGAAATTGTTTTCGGGCTCATCCATTTCACTGATGTGTCAGCAGAAAACATGGAAGCAACATTAGCTGAAGTGTCAAGAGGGGGCTGTGAGATGCGTTCTGCTAAGGTTAACCAGACCATGTGCTCCACGTAACGAGGCCTCTTTCAGGATCTTTTATGCATATTTATAATTACTGAGCATTTACTCTCCACTTAAGAAATATAAGTAAAGAAGAAATGTTTTCTGGGAGGCACCTGTGGCTCAGTGGGTAGGGCACTGGCCCCATATACCAAGGGTGGCAGGTTCGACCCCGGCCCCAGCCAAACTGCAACAAAAAAATAGCCAGGCATTGTGTCAGGTGCCTGTGGTCCCAGCTACTTGGGAGGCTGAGGAAAGAGAATCGCTTAAGCCCAGGAGTTAGAGGGTGCTGTGAGCTGTGACGCCACGGCACTCTACTGAGGGCGACAGCTTGACACTCTGTCTCTACAAAAGAAGAAGAAGAGGAGGAGGAGGAGGAGGAGGAAGAGGAAGAAATGTTTTCTATACTTGAGGAATTTACAGTCTCAGCTAACAAGATTAATATACAATACATAGTCTCAGCTACCAACATTTTAAGAAAGAATAAAATAAGCGCTAGGAACATGTACACCTGTGTGTGATAAAAGAGAGGAGAAGACAAGTAATAGTATATTGTAGGGGACAGTGAAGAAGTGGCATTGGAATTGGGCCACGAAGTATGAATAGTTTGAGAAAAAACAAAAGGCCATCAGGACATCCCAGGCCAAAGGGACAACCTGAGAAGAGGGGCAGGTGCCTAAAGGTTCATCTTTTGTTTAAGAGACAATGACAGGCCAAACAGAAAAGCATGGATTCATTAGAATTTGTTACAATCTTCATCTATGGATAAAACTATATTGGGAAGCTCATACTTAAGACAAAAGATATATCTGATAATATATACTTTACTTATAAGGCTAAACTTTATCATTTCAAGTACTATCACATAAAAAGACCATCTAAAGAGAAGGTATAAAATGAAGGAACTCAAGCTGGGAATTGTAGGGTTAGAGGCATAGAAAATATACGATAGGCTTACAAACTAAAACCTATTGTTATTGTCACTGTTTGGGGGAGCTTAACATAGGTTCAACCAAGAGCTTAGTAGAGTTTAATGCTCTGCCAACTGAGCTAAACAGTTGAAATTTGTTTTCGTAAATGGTCTATTGTATCCTTCGTAAATCTGTGCTTAAAATCAGTTGTCTCCAAGGTAACTTATCTCCTTGGTATCCCAAATGATCCCTGTATGTCTATGCTGACATCACACCAAGGTCCTTCACTTTTCAGGGGTGATAAAACCTCTGAGAGTACAAAATAAATAAATAAATAAACACATAGAGAAACTTTTTGGTAGAGCAGAGCATGTGGGAACTCTTATTGCTGTAAATCTGGTTAATATTAATATACCCTTATTTTCAGGAATATTTTATGCAAATTTGTTCAAAATTAAGAGACTGACAACTAACGTTATAAAAATCATCCATTGGTTTTCTCTTTAAAATCCTTCATTCCTTGTAAGTTAAATATTAAAACATCTTTTTTCTGTCATGTTGAAATGGTTTTCAACCCAACAAGAAACAAATTGAGTAAAAAAAGTTTATAGTTTTGACCCAAGAGTTACTTCTCTTCTTTTCCTGGAGGATTTATACTTAGCAAACTAAATTTCTTCTTGCTAATGTATGTGTGACAATGTGCTACAACAGGAACATAGCTAAAACTGTCAAAATGAAGCTACTAACAGCACATTTGTACGACAGGGCAAATCTAGGGTGACATACTGTGATAACAGAAGCAACCCCATCAAAGAGCCACAGCAGCCTCTCTAATGCCCAAAGGATGATACCGCGCAGTAGCACAGGCAATTCTTACATGTGAAAATGAACCTCTAATTTTTAAAAGGAGATGACATGATGGTCTCACATTGCAGTTTTTGTATATATTCACTTATAGGATACTTTTAATAGTACCAGGTAAGAAGTGGCATAACAGAGGAGAGCAGAATTCTATGTCAAATAACTGGAAAAACTAGATAATAAATTCAGTGCAAAGGCAACTTCTCTTCAATCATCTCACACTATCCTCCAAGGTCTTCTCTCCTCCTGCAACCACGGAAAGCAGATGGCCACATCTGCAAGGAAAACCAGCTCCCGTGCCAGCCAGCTTTCAGGTTTAGTTCTTATCACTTATCTCGCTTTAGAAACCATGGTGAGGAAACAAACATAATCTTATGTGCTGAGAATCGGCGTCATTTTTTCCCTTTTAGCATCTTTACTTGTGCAGCTGCCTTTGATCTTTTGTCTTAATAAAAAAAAAATATTCTTAAGCAGGAAACATCAGTGAAATTGATTTCGAAAGTGGTTGAAGACAGATATGAAGCATTACGGATTTGTGTGGTAACACGTTTACTGTGTACTTTCCGAAGACGAAATTCCTGTCCAGCCAAGCAGAGATTGTGACAGGATGAAAACACAACTTCAGGGCGGCGCCTGTGGCTCAGTCGGTGGGGCGCAGGCCCCATGTACTGAGGGTGGCGTGTTCAGGCCCGGCCCCGGCCGAACTGCAGCCAAAAAATGGCCAGGCGTTGTGGGCACCTGTAGTCCCAGCTACTTGGGAGGCTGAGGCAAGAGAATCACTTGGGCCCAGGAGTTGGAGGTTGCTGTGAGCTGTGTGAGGCCATGGCACTCTGCCGAGGGCCATAGGGTGAGACTCTGTCTCTACAAAAAAACAAAAAAAAAGAAAGAAAAGAAAACACAACTTCAATAAGGTGCCTGGAGACCCACTGTTCTGCTGCCAGGAGAGCTGCTCTCCTCCCCACCCCAGGGAGCAAATGACTGGGAGGCAGGGAGGTTTAAGGCTTGTCTAGCACGTGACTAAGGCAGATCAGGGAAGAAAGTGCTCTGCCTAGTATCAGATCTATTATCAGCGTCACTAGGTGGTATGGGAATCCCCTGCCCATCGTTCCTAACCCAAGACTCTCCCGGCATAAAGAAAGAAACACTCCACCCATAGTCCATTACTGACAGGCCTCGGGCTTCTGCATGTTTAGCACAAGAGACACCAGATACTCACTAAACCTCCTTAACTCTGACCTCTTCCACAGCCATTTGGGGTGGACCAGCAAATAGCATAAAGTGTACAATTACAATTGTAATTATCTGACAGTCAGACTTCCCGTCACTCAGCTATTGGAAATTGCCTTGTACCTGCACAAAAACAATAAGTATTCCATCTCTAAATGAGAAGAAAAGACTTATTCTGTTGCATAGGAGTGATATTATAAACATGAAGATATTATAAACATTCCTTTGATGAGAAACAATTGATTTACTATTGTGCATAAAATTAAGCTTATTGATTTAATAGATTAGGTCATGTTTATTCTAAGCATCCCTATTCTATCCACCCTAACAAACAGAGGAGCATACGCTAGAAATAGCAAAGGTGGACTGAAGCAGAACGGATTAAAGAACAAAGGAAGGTTATCTGAGAAGCAAGGGAGGTGAGATGATGAACACACAAACTGAGGAGAAGATAAAGTAGGGTCTGGAAGCGGACTTTCTAAGCGCAAATCTGGTTTTCTTATTGCGGCTTCCTGAAATGAACAAGATACTTAACTTGCTGTGGTTCAGCTTCTTCCGGAACAGAGTAAGGAGAAGTTAAGTGTGCCTGCCTCCAACTCCTGGGCTTTGGCGATTCTCTTGCCTCAGCCTCCCGAGTAGCTGGGACTACAGGCGCCCACCACAACGCCCGGCTATTTTTTGGTTGCAGTTTGGCCAGGGCCGGGTTTGAACCTGCCACCCTCAGTATATGGGGCTGGCATCCTACCGACTGAGGCCCAGGCACTGTCTTGTAACTTTCTTTTTTTAACTTAATAGTTAGTGAACATTTTCCAAAAATGTTCATCTTATAGGCATGTCTTTTATTTTCTAAATTTATTTTCCATATTTTTGGCATTAATGGATGAAAAAATATCATAGAAAGAAAAAATACTAGAAAGAAATATATTAGTATTTAAAAACCTGTCGTTACCTTACCTATATTAGTAAATATGGTTCTTCGTTTAGGAAATATCTGGAAAAGCCTCTTTGAACATAAAAAGTAACAGTCTATGCATGTTTGAAATAAAAGGAAATTACAAACAGAAATGTGAGCTTCCCTGTAGAGTGAAGCGAAAGGAACTTTGTTTTTCCTTGGGGAGCCGTGAAGCCTTAAGAACAGAGAGAAGGGTGGGAAAGAGAGGCTCTCTGGTTTGGATAACATGACATGTGCTGGGGCTCCATGGAGGACATGCCAGGAAGAAATTGCCCCAAAATGGGAACGCTAAATAATTTTCTAACCATGGTGAAATTTGACATCAACATGAAACCTGTTTCTAATACCATGCTATACTTCCTATTGGTGATCCCTAGACTTCATTGTCTTAATACAAAAAACAAAATCAATAACAATTTAAGGGAATGGGGCAGATAGGTGTCCAGTGCTGAGAAAAGGTCACCAAGAATGGTCAACAGACAGTAAAACCAAAGATAATTGTAAATAGCCCATGCTGGGCAGCAAGAGATAGCAGGGATGTAGTACATTCCAACCCATGAGAAGACCACGCGTCTTTTATAGCAGTGAGATCTTGGGAATAGAACCAACCAAATGCCTCAGATTTCACCTATAAAGCTGTGCTAATGACTTCACTATTTCACGTAGCTGCAATGCAGACTGAGTGAGTGAATCAATGTACCATTTAAGTGCTTAGGAGACCACTGGCTGTGTCTGTGTTCAATAAACATTAAGTCTACCCCTATGAATCACCTTGTACACATCCATGATTGAAGATAGTCCCTGAGTCACCAAAAGGGTTTAAAATCAGAATAAAGTCAGGTTTGTATTTTTCTGCAGATAGAAATGGAGATGACGAGCCAAACATCCAAACTAACACGTAAACACCAGGCCTGGCGTGTGATTAACTAAGTGTAGTATATAATCTTCCCAGTTTGTTTTCTCTAGAGATGTATCCAAGCAAGATCAACATTGTGGAAACAGAGAAGAGTTAGAAGGCAACCAAGAACCATGCACATTCTATCAATCTCTTGGCTGTATCTCTTGTCAGTACACGATACTTTTGCAGCCATATAAAAATTACTCAAAAGAAGATCCTTGAAATATCTAAACCTACATTTCACTTGAATTGGTTTTAAAATTCCATTTTTAGTAATCAGTATTCATTATACTGTTCAATTATGTACAATATACTCAATTTAATAAGTTAGAGGAATAAGGCAACTTTTTAAAGAGAGCTTATTCAAAAACTAAATGTATGCTTTGAAGAGCAAGCTTCGCTTGTTCAGGAAATTTGCTTATCTAAAAAAAAAAACACCCCCTAAAAATGCCAGCTAACTTAAGTTCTGATATTTCTACATTCCACCCCATTAAACATGAAAGAACAACTTGTGAAAAATGTTTTTTGGCCATTTATTCTTTAACCAACTATGAGTCTTCTTTATCCTTTCATCATGGGGCCAACAAAAATTTTTTTGTTTACCACCGCATGCCAAGGATTGAGAAACACATGGCAACATGCTCAGATTCAGAGAGTGTTTTTTTTAGCTGAATATGAGATTGGATATAGATCTTCCCTTCTTTGGTCATGTAGGGTGTGTTCCTTTTTGCTCCCTGCTGTCTGAGGGAGGGTTTAAGAAGGTTTCCACACCTTCACACAAGTATGGACTGAGGAAGGGGCTTCAGTGAAGAAACTTACAAGCCAAGCCAAGAGTTACAAGAAAAGGGACAACATGGGACCTCTCTATTCCCTCATCATCCTGCAGACACACGTGCATGGGCCAAGGCACAGTCTCCTGGACATGTGACAGGTGTCCCTTTGTTGACCAACCTTCTTGTAATACAAACACAAAAACAAGCATCTCTCTCTCTCAAGGGAGGGTGGAGGTAGAGAAATAAGAGAAAACTTGGCAAAAGTAAAGGTGTGATTCCCAGTATTCTGGGACTAGGCAGATCCAGTAAAATTCTAGAGATTACTATCGTAATCTGGAAAATCCAATTGTCCAACCTTTGGAGCTCATGAGAAGCTTGTTTTAAGCGCACCACCTTCACTCCCATTTGGCTCCTTTTTTAAGTAAAAACGCAAAAAAAAAAACCAAAACAGTAATTTCTAGACAATTTGAAGCTTTTCTGAGTACTAGGTACCATTAATATCAGAGTAAATAAATTGGATAAAATTCTTTATAACTTGCATTTTAGTGAGAGAAACAAACTAGTACAATTAAGGCTACTTGTAGTGTATGAAAAATGATGTGAGCACAATACCAGTGTTATCCATAATGCACAGAATATAATTTACAGTTATTGTAATGTGTAATAAAAAATATATAACTACTGCTTCAGAGTTTTGTGAGTATTGCTTAGAAAAAGGCTAAAGGAGCATAAGGTTTTTTGTTTTTTTAATGAAGGGGAAGAATTGATTGTTAAAACATGTTATGTAAATAATAACGCAGATAGAGCATTAAAAATTCCTTGTGTGGTATGTGAATAACTACAGTTAAGGAAATACAAATTCCTGCCCCTGGATCCTCATAAAATCCTGTGAAGTAGGGATTAAGATATTTCACTGTTAGGAACTGGACTCAGAGAGATCTAGGGCAGTCGCTCAGAGCCTGAAGGATGGACTGCCTGGCTACTGGCTCACATTCTTTCCAGAGTCCCACACTGACATCAGAAGCACCAACGATAATCACAGATTCTAACCCATTTACAATTTTCCCAAATGTTAACCTAGCATAATCAACTTTGTATCCCACAGAGCAATCTGGAGCCACCATGCTGTGGATGGCACTAGGAATTCCACATGCAAACACAACTACTTCCTTTCCCCTCCAAATATACCATCACTCAGTTTGAGTGGTATGTGCTTTCCCTGCACCTTTGTGGCTCAGAAACTTTGAGGTAGTTACTTCACAATTCAGGAAAATGTCTGTCGATAATAAGTTGCTCCACGGAGGAGTTTTCCACCAAAGGAAACATCAAAGAGAAGAAAAACTAAATGTGGACTGAGAGGAAGCTGCTGAGCTGGTTTCCACCATGAAAGTCATTAACCAAGCTGGATTAGTAAGCCCTTCCAAAGCCACATCTGCCCTATTAAAGCTTTAAGGGCCATATGCCAAAGTGAAAATTAACTAAAGCAACAAAAAGACTGTGCCCAAATGAATTTGGTTTATTTTTACTACACAGAATGAAGCTCTGCACTAGGAAGCGACCGCAGAGAGATTTTGCCAAGTCCTGGTGGTTTCCCAGAATGCATTAAACGCTCAGGAAGTCTCCACCATCTCCACTAACGATGCTCGCTACTGGATCATAAAATGAGTTCTATCTTGACTTTTAAAGAAAACTCTATTTGGTGAAAATTTCATCAAGTAATGTAAAACTTACCCATCAATCTCAGCGTAGCTTATTAAGGATGTCTTAAAATTCTATGACAATGAAGGTCTTAAACTGCCTGCTGTAATCAAAGCCTTAATTGCCTCCTGTCTTAATTGCCTCTTTTCCTTCCAATACTATGAAGTATTTAATCTTACACAAAATAAAAAAAGATATCTTGCCTTTGATTTTAGTAAAAGACAAGGGATACATGAAATTAGATGATTTATTTAAGTGCTGTTGTAATTTTCCTATTCTGTTTATTGGTTGTGGAAGGCAGCATCAGAAAAATTGTATCCCTAGATAACTATTATTAGTTACCTTAGTCCATTCTCTATTGCTTATAACCAGTACATGAAACTGGGTAATTAATAAAGATAAGGAATTGTTCTTACAGTTATAGAGGTTAAGTCCAAGATCAAGGGTCTGCTTCTGCTTCTTGTTCAAAGGGACTCTCTGCAGAGTCTTGAGGTGGTACAGGGCATCACATGGTGACAGGACTGAGTACACTAAATCAGGTCTCTCTTCCTCTTCTTATAAAGCTACTGGTCCCACTTGCATGATAACCCATTAAGCCATGAACCTATTAATTCATGAATGTATTACATCATTTATAAGGGCAGAGCCCTCATGATATGGTTATCTCTCAAAGGCCCATCTGCCTCTCAGTACTGCCACATTAGGATTAAATTTGAACATGAATTTTAGAAAGAACAAATATTCAAACCATAGCACTAACCAAGTTGCTTCATTTGTTCAAGTTTAAATTATTTAAAAAACTTTCTTGATATAACTAATACTTGGTATATCTTAACTGATTTGGGAGGGAGAATATTCTGAACTATGGAATTTTCTTTTTTCTTTTTTTGAGACAGACACTCTCTTTGTGGCCTGGCCTAGAATGCCACATCCTCTGCCTCGCTCACAGCAATCTCTAACTCCTTGGCTCAAGCAGTCCTCCTCCCTCAGCCTCCTGGTTGGGAGTTGGGACTACAGGTGCCCACCACCACACTTGGCTAATTTTATTTATGTTATCATTATTATTATATTTTTAGTAAAGACAGGGTCCCACTTGGCTCAGGCTGGTCTCAAACTCTTGACCTCAAGTTATCCTCCCACTGTTACCTTCTAGAGGGCTAGGCTTACAAGAGCGAGCCACCACATCCCAGCCCAAATTATGGAATCTTTAAAACTTGCTTTGTTACCTACATCTTTGCATCTTTTATTTTCTTTCAAGTGTATGCAGTAAATTAAACCAGAAAAAAAGTATCCCTAACAATCTATTTCAATGAATACGAATAACAAAAATTTCTACCTGGTGCAATGACTCACATGTATGATCCTGGCAGTTTGGGAGGCCAAGGCTGAAAGATTGCTTGAACCCAGCCTGGGAAACACTGCAGATCTTGTTTCTATAAAAAAATAAAATAAAGTAAATAAAACATTAGGTGGGCATGGTGATTCATGACTGTAATCCCTGCCACTTGGGAGACTGAGGCAGGAGGATCACTTGAGTCCAGGAGTTTGAGGTTATATGAGCTATAATGACACCACTTCACAGTAATCTGGGCAACAGAGGGAAACCCTGTCTCAAAAAAATATGATTTCTAATTTGTATAATAAATTTATTTATTCTGAAGTGCCTAAATGGTTTGTTCACTGGATTACAAAGACTTTTTTTTTTAGCAAATTGGTCTTCTTAATCCTTTTTTTTTTTTTCATAATTGGTAGAAAAACCAAGTTGGTAGACTATTACATTTAAAATGTCTAATATAAACATTTAGAAAAGCTGGATTAAAAAATAACAAATTTGCTCTTTTACACATAGCTTAACCTGAAAAAGAAGGTAGGGAGTGAGGGTAATCTCAGATGCTAAACATCAAGAAGGTTCTGAAAACCAATCTTATATGTGTATATAATAACCCTAAGGTCACCAAAAAATAGAGTATCAGTACTATTAATCTGGAGCTTTTATGGTATTTTGCTGGGGTCTTAAGTAGTATGGCTCCAATGCTATTTTCAGGGACTGAAATACTACTTGACAAACAAGAAGATTTAATTCCACAGAATTTTATGTAGTAAGACAATAATCTAATTCTAGATAAGCTAGAATAGTTGTGGAGGACTAATATTCCTTATGAGGATGAAGGGAAAAGCTGAATAAAAATAAGAAATACATATCTGGAGGTATCATTGGAGGACTACAGAAGGAATGGAACCCAGGAGGTCTGGGTTTTGGAGATGGTGTAACCACAAGCTGACTTTTTTTGCAGTCACTTTTTTCCCTGGCTCAAATGTTGATTTAGAAAAGAGCAAAGACTAAGATTTTGGATTTTCCCTGAGAACAAAAATCCTTCTAGGAATAGAAAATCTAGCCTAGATTGTGTGGTCTAAAAAGACAAAAAAAAATAATAATAATAAATACTGGAGGCATGATGATCCTTTAATTGAAGACCCAATGGTTTTCTCCATTAAAAAATTCCCAAAATTCTGAAACTGCACCAGGAAAGAGACTGAAAGCCAGCCAAGGGGGAGACTCAGAAAAGCAGAGCAGGATTTTCTGGAAGCTCATCATGCAAAGGAGACAAGGACTAGTTCAGGAATAACTAGGGACAGGAGTCCTAGATAATACAATAGCCTCCCAGTTGAACGCTCTGGAAAGCCGTGACCTGGAGGTAGCTATGAAATTGAAGCGGACTGAGCGCTACCAAAATTGTGACCCAACTTTGAATCAGCTTGGTTTCTGATGGGATTAACATGCTTGCTCAAGAAAGAGATAAATCCCCTCTGGAGGAATATGACCTCCAAAATTTAATACACACAGTATCTAAGATTCAATCAGAAATAATTACTTTTCCAGCTTTCAGAAACAGACCACATTTCCTAGTTTGTGATCCTCCTCCATATTCAACATAAACACCTGTATCAATAACATCTGCTCTGTCATCACCCTCTGCTGACTTTCCTGCCTTTCTTTCTCATCTTTTAAGAACCTTTGCAAATGTATTGGACCCACTCAGATAATCCTCGATAATCTTGCTATTTGAAGATCCTTAATCACATCTTCAAAGTCCCTTTTGCTATGTAAGATAACTTATTTACAGGTTCCTAGGATTAGGACACAGACATTGGCGGGAGACGGCTGATCTGCCTATTACTAGAGTGAAATAAAGATCAAAACAGCAATGAGACACCATTATAAAACATATTAGAAAAATATATATCTCAGTTCACAGCAAATGTAGGTGAAAATGTAATGGAAAGGCAACTTTGATACACTTCTCGTGAACATGTAGATTTTATAGTCACTTTAGAGACAACTCTGACAATCCTATTTTTTGTGTCTACCCTAGAAATAATATCCCACACGCACACAGAGAAAAGCTCAAAGCTATAACTATAGCACTGTTATTAATAATAACAAACAGCAATAATCAATTTCTTAGTTGGAGAAAGATAAATAACCATGCTTTGTGCAATGGAATCCTATAACTTAGATATAATGAGTGAACTAAATGCTTATAGATAAACCTCAAGAAGAAAAGAATAGAGAAGTGATTGTTTATTTCCAGTAAAATTATTCAAAATCATAGTGAAAGTGGTGGAACTAGCACGTAGATTTGCACTTATACTTGTAAAGAGGCATGTATATTTTTAAGCACATATAATAATAATTTGTATATTGATACTTATCTATAGGAAATAACAGCCAAAAACTTTAAATCATGGTTGTCTCAGCAGAGGGAGCAGGCTGGAGAAATATAGAAAGGCATTGGATATATATGTCATATTTTTAAATCTGGAATAATTAGTTACATATTAACCTCTTTAATATTGAATGAAATTCAATATTATTATTCATTTTATTATTTTTCTAATTTTTTTATTTTTCTAACCTTTATACTTAAATTGTTTATAATTAAAGATATGTCTTAATGACATAACCAAATTATTACAACCCTGAAACTAAAAGAAGCATATTGAAGTAGGGATCAAGGTAAGCTGAATCATATGCAATTCATGAAGAGGTCATAAAACTGAACATGACAACTCAAATGATAAGAAAATAGTCCTAAGAAAGAAAGATACCTAATTTGACTGTGTCTCATCATATATTACTGGAAGTTTATGAAACTTCTTCAAAAAATTTATACATGAATGGGGACCCAAAAGTTTCATTATCTAGCAATGTATCTTTACATCCATCATAGGATGGCAATTTCTCTAGAATATAGTAAAATAATTTGGAAACATACCATGTTTTTTTCCTGCCCCCCTTCGTTATTTATAATGAGAATGGCGGGGAGCTGTCAAAAAGCTTCTCTCTCTCTCTCTCTCTCTCTCTCTCTCTCTCACCTCTCATGGCCTTGCTCCTGAGATTTCATTTGCAAAATGTATTCTTTTGTCAATGGCAAAGATGTGAAGAAGAATTTTTTGACAAACGTAATTCTAGACTATTCAATGCTAACTAAATTCAATAATATCCCATGCGCACAATCAAATTGGGTCCCACAATACTGTCATAGAACCCATATAAGATTATTACCTTTTTTAAACCTTCCTAAACTGTCAAACTGTTCCTATCCTAAAATATGCCTCAAAGTTGGTTCATTTTTCTCCAAGATCGAATCTACAAGTATAAACCTTGATCTGGATGCTAGTTCTTTTTCTCTCATCACAAGATTTTCTAGAAGTTTACCCCAAAATAAACAATAGTTGTCCTAGTCTGTATGTGCTACTATAACAGAATGCAATAGACTAAATATTAATTTATAAAGAACATACATTTATTTTTTCACAGTTCTGGAGGCTGAGAAGTTCAAGGTCAAGGCCTCAGCAGGTTCAGCGCCTGGCAAGGGCTGCTCTGTGCTTTCAAGATGGCGCCTTCCGGTTGCATCCTCCGAGAGGACGAACATTGTATCTTCACATGGCAGAAGGCGCAGAAGAGAACAAACTCCCTCAAGGCCTTTTATGGAGACCCTAATCCCATCCACGAGGGCTCCACTGTCATTACTTACTCATCTCTCAAAGGCTCCACCTCTTAATGCTGTCACAATGATCACACTGGCAATTAAGTTTCAACACATGAATGCTCAGAGACATTCAGTCTATAGGAATAGTAAATGAAGTAAGACTATCAATTGTTATAAATGTCATCTCCAAAACCCAAATTACAGCAACTTGCCCTTTACCTTTATAGGATTTTCTTGCAAGCCCAATACTTCTGGAACTCAGAATTTGGAAGAAGCAAGCTCTTCTATTGCTATAAAATTGATTTCCAGTCTTTTGGGCATGCATTTTACATTTATCTTACCAGGATATCTTGATAGAAAATTTGCTTTTGGTTTTCAACATTAGTAGAGGGGGAAAGTCAAGGGACTGCTACAGGTTTCTTTGCACCATAGTATTCATCCCTGAAAGACTTAGGAAGGAAGCCCTGGGGAAATGTGACCACTTACTGAGTATATTTATACAAACTATTATACATAAAATTTGGAAAATAGGCATAATTGTTTTAGTGTACCAGTGAGCTATCCATGAAGTCTAATCTGGTAAAAATCCATCTTATTGAGCCATAGAAGCCCTCTTTTGACGAGGGGATAAAGGCAATGTTCTGAAACCAAAGATTTACAACTATTTCAGTCAATTTCCAGAGATTCTTGAAAGGTCCAGTAATTTCTTTTTTCTTAGCATGTAGTACTCTTAAATGATAAATGGCCACATACCATGTTGGGAGAGAATTAGGAGGTATTCCGTATAGGCTTGTGAAAGTTTTACCTGATCCTTCTTTGATAAAGCCTTCCTTCTCCGCAGACGCTCCAGATCTGGGAATAGACTAAGGTTTGACACTCAGATAGAAAGCTCAGTAAGAGTCTTAGGTCAAGCTTTTGTTCACCAGACTTATTTTTTTCTTACTTTTAAAAATAGGTGTGATTCTGGTAGGCTTCTCATCTTTTTATAGCCTAGGAATCAATGACAATTACCCACCACCACAAATATCTGTGAGTTAATCCATTCTAGTGACCAACATATGCCACTTTCCAATTGCCACAATTATGTCCATACTTCTGGCATTTAAGGGTGGCTATGAAAAATCAATAACTCCAGTACTCTATCTTTGCATTTAAAACAAAACATCCCATTTCTATGGTATGTCTCCTGCCAGCATCCCAAATCAATAGAGAACATTTGCTGGAGCACTTTTCAAATATGATGGGGCTGCTGTCACCAAAGCGGTTTTGAAGAGACTTTTTTTTTTAAGGGCCCCTTCGGGAAGGTGGTAAATGAATGTGCTATATGTGAGCAATCCATTTTAAATTTATATCTCCTTAAGTCTAGATTCCTTACCAATCAAATTCATGACTTTGATATAGAAAACCTGACAGGGCTGTGAATTTAGCTGCGAAAAAGTGGCAACTGCAGGATCGAAATTGGAATTTGATTTTTCTGCATCTCAGCCCTATGACACAATTGATAATCTCTATTTCTTAGCACAGAGAAATTCTATTATTTTCTTTGTGTATCTTGAACCAAGAATATTGGACTTAAGTTTGTAATTCTTTTTAAGTTTTCAAATGTCCTTAGAAGCAAGCACTTACTCTATAGCCTCTGAAGTCCTTGTCTGCCTACAGATGGCTCTCATTCCCCTCAAAGACTTGCCTTCTCAGAGCATTTCCTCGCAAGTGATAAGAGATGAAAATTAGAGGACTGTTTCATATTCTTGCCAATTTCCTTTCATTCTGGCTAGATTTCAGGGCCTTTACCCTGAATCACACCAGATAGCCAATTCCAGATACTTCCTATTTGCCTGAGGTCCTGTTTCCTATAATGACTTCTGGAATCAGCATCTATATCACTTAGATATAGTTAGCAAGCAAAAAAAAAGCCAAGTTTGATGGTTTAAGCTGAAAATGAGCTTATTATAAAGACAGAGACAACTGGAGAAATTTGATGGGGATAGAGGAACAGCCTAATGGTTAAGACTCCAGAAATAATCCCACGGCCATATCACAGAACTGGCCCAGTGAGGGAATAGCTATTGCCACCATCACTGAGCAATTTAGACTAGAATGTATATGACTGCCAAGGATAAGACTTTGTTTGCATCTAGTTAACTGATATCACTTTGTGCTAGGAATTCAGTTCTGTAGATAATTTACCCCTGGGAGCCAAGTGCTTAAGTACTGTACTGGCCAGCATGACTAGCAACATGGACTCCTCGTGGAACCTCCCTTTCAACACTGATCACTTCTGAACTACAGTCTAGCGCCTAGTAGTTTAATCAGGTTTGCCTGGTCACTTGCTTGGTGTCTCAACTACAGGAGATGCTGGCGAAATGAATATTCTGTTTTATTACATTGAGAAATCTGAACACATAAGTAGAAAATGTGTCAAACCTAAAGCAGTTTTCAAAAATGCTAGATAATCAGAAAACGTAACCGATCTCCAGTATTCCTTTGTTTTGAATCTTCTATGCATCATTTCCGTCCTAGTGTCTTTGCTATAAATAGTGTCAAGTCTTGTTTCTTTGTTCTCACTTTTGTTTAGGTTATTTATCGTTTCTTCCTTTATTTCTCCTTTCTAATATAGTTCTGATATTTGAGTTTTCTTAAAATTTTTTCTCAAGTGATTTTAAATCATTCTTTAGTATTTGCTTTAAATTAATGTAGCTTTTTAAAATTAAGCTTTTATTTCACTATTACAATCAAAAACGGGGAAGAACCCATTGTATTTCACATCAGCAGAAAAAGACATTTAGCTTCGGGGCGGTGCCTGTGGCTCAAGGAGTAGGGCGCCGGTCTCATATGCCGGAGGTGGTGGGTTCAAACCCAGCCCCTGCCAAAAAAAACACACACACACACACACAAAAGACATTTAGCTTCCATGTATGCACTTCTCGCATTCCATACTAAACACATAGATTTTATTGAAATAACCTGGGAATTTTTAATTCAGTTTTTAAATTTTTTCTAATTGTGTTCTCTTTTTAAAATTAGTACTAACATATAATATTTTATAACTATGCTAACTCTTTTGCATGCTCAATTTTCTCATATAATTTTTATATTTATTTGCTTTCTTCTATTAAATAATAGAGAAACTTTTCTAAAAATATTTTTCCAGGAAAGCTATTGGGTTGTCAACTTTCAAAATCATGGCCTGTCTAAAATTTTTTTAGAAGGCGTTCTTTTAAGAAATATAATTTAGAGAAGTGGAGCCAAAATAGTGGACTAGAAGCAGCCTGGACAATGCCGCTTTTGCGGACAGGATTGAAACTGGTGAGTAGAGACTCACCTGCGGGTCCCTCATCTGAGAGCTCTGGGAATGCGGGGAGAGGAGGCAGAGGGGAAGTGAAGAAGATAGATGTGGACAAGCCGCTCCGCAGGGGTGGAGGTAATTAGGGCAGGCACCCACACATGGGGAAAGGATAGAGGGGAGAATCCCAGGCTTCACACACACTTCTGCTGGGGATACCGCAGCTGGAGTGGCAGGAGGGCTCCTTCCTTGAAGTCAGCTTTCAGACAGATACAGAGACCTGCTGGAAGCCCTGCAGCTGTGTTACTCCGGAAAGAAGAGACAGCTGACTGTGAGCCTTGGGTGCTGTGGCTGGTGCCCTTACAACTTAACCTTGGAATGCTACTTTATTTCAGGGTCCAGATCTATGACTGCAGCTTCTCCCTTTACCCTGGCCAGCCAGAGAGGGAACAGAGAAAGGTGGCATTCCCCTGCGCCCAGTGAGCAGGCGACATGCACCCCACTACTGCAATTGGCCCTGGGCAGAGCAAGCGACCCAGCCAGTGCAGGGCACCCAGTGATGTGGACCAGGCAATTCGGCTCAACTGCACTTCCCATGGGACAAAGGCGGCACCCACACCTTGTGGGCCTAGAGGCTGCTATGCCCTGACCTCGTCCTGCCTGTGCACCTGTCAGCTCAGCTTCCCAGGTCCACACGCATGTGTGCTGTGCCCAGCAGACCTCCTTCATCCCATGCGTATTGCCCATCCTGCCAGCCGGCTCCACCTTGTCTGCACACCTGGTACCAGGACCAGCCCTGCCCCAGTGGCTGGACCACAACCACGAGAAATGGGGAGGTGCGGCAGAGCAGCAGCAAGGATGGCCCACAGTATGACACAAATGTAACAAAATAATAACATGGTTGAGTTAAACCCCTTGAAGTCTTGAGTTTGAATTGAAAACACCAGTGCAAACTCATGATGGATTTTTCTTTAAAAAAAAATTTTCTGCCTGGGTACAGGAGCTCCCACCTATACTCCTAACACTCTGGAAGGCCAAAATGGAAGGATTGCTTAAGGCCAGGAATTTGAGACTAGCTAGAGCAAGAGCAAGTCCCCTTCCCTACTAAAAATAGAAGGAGGAACTGGGTGTGGTGGTGGGCACCTGTAGTCCCTGCTACTCGGGAGGCTGAGGCTCCAGGAACACTTGAGCCCAGGAGTTTGAGGTTGCAGTGAGCTATGATGACTCTACTGCCTTCTAACCCAGGCAACAGAATGAGAACCTATCTCAAAATAAAAGAAAAAAAAAAAAAAGAAGAACAAAAGTATTTCCTAACTCTAAATACTAAAAAAGTCATGAAAGTATGGCCAAACCAAGCACAATGGGCACTTTTTGTACCCAGATTATGAACACCACACATGATGAATAATAATATAGCACGGGAGGATGTAGTCAATTTTTTTCTTCAACATAACTCATACCATGTCCTTGGAACCTTCCGATGACCTTATTTGAATTTTGACTGAAACAAATTGGACAAAAAATATTTGCTAACATTTGTGAGGCTACTATAAATTCAAACAATAAATTTGACATTTGTTTGATGCTATTAAGGAAGCACTGTCAATTCAAGTGTTTAGAGAATTGTAATGGGGATGCTTTAAAATTGTTTTGTTTAAGAAATAAAAATTGAAATATCTATGGGGAAATAATATCATCTCTGGGATTTGCTTTGAAATAATTTGGGAGAAAGAAATAGGTTTAGGTATAGTTCTCAAACTTTTGGCAGTTTTTAACACAACTGATCACTTATTTATTCCAGAAACACTCTTCTTTTGCCCCATCACTGCAGACTGAGTTTTCCTCTATGACCTCTGTGACCATTCAATCTTAGTCTTTAGGAAATTTCTTCTGCTCTACCCAACCCCTAAATACATGAATTTCTTATGATCATACCTGGGATTATATCTAATTTTTGTAATGTATTTTCTCATTAGTTTATTTCTTGTTTTCCAATAGCTCTAAGGTATTGGAAAAACTCTCTCTAAAAACTCCCACATTTATATTTGAGGCTAAACTACTCTTTTGAATATCATGTTCTTATGTGGCATACCTACTTGAACTTGTCCACGAATCAAATTCTTCATTTCTGCCACCGGCTCCCTTCTTTAATTCTGATAACCATTCCTTGAAGATAAAAAATAAAGTAAATTTCCCAGTAACCCTAGTTTTGTATCTCTCTGCTTTATTGTATTACCTACATCAAAGAAAAATCAAAAGTAACACTATGTTTATTTACAATCTGTTTATTTTTTATCTGACCACTAGAAAAGACTTTCTGAAAACATACATTTTGTTTTCTTTACTGCCTTATCTTTAGTACCTAAAATACTGCCAGACACAGAGTGAAGGTTAATGTTTTGAATGAAAGAATAAATGCTGTCATACTTTTGTTGGTTTTCTGAAAAACAAGCTGATATATACCAAAAGGTATATTAATTATTAATAATTGCTTGCTTACTTAAGCTGCTTTATGTTTTGCAAATATTTTCATATTAAATGTCTCATTTAGTGACCATAGCAACACTAGGTGTAGGGATCATTATTCCCATTTTGAAAGTGAAGAATACTGTGGCCGAGAAAACTTACACTGATATGAAGCTGAGCTTTGACTCCAGGTCTTCTGATTTTCACAAGGATATTTCTGCATCATCATATCCATCGTTCTTGCTTAAATAAATCGATAGACAAAGGCAATTAAAAATGCATTTTTAAAACAAAAAAGTTACAGTGTAATCCGTCTGCTACCAGATGTCTGGATGGTCACAGAGATATAAAACCATTTGAAGGCCAGCTGCTTTCTGGTACACTGGACTCAGCAATGGAGATAGCCAGGGTCAGCCTTGGTGAGAGGGATATTCTATTAATAGAATAAGATAAGCCTAGGAGCATATCTTACCCATATGATCACTTTCTTTATGAACTCATTGAAAAAATCATGAAAATGGCCTTGGTAAGTGATAAAAAAATCAGAGTGAACATTGTACCTACTCAGTTATTTAGAATAGCCTTCACCATGGAGACTAAGATGAGCATTTACAGACTTAGTTTGAGAGATTTATCTGCATTTTTATTCCAGATCTTCTTGCCACTACTTCCCCAATTATACACTTTCCAATTTTCACAGCATGCGGCCAAACCATTAGCCACTTCCCAGGCATTTGTATAGATTCCTACCTCATTCCATCCTCCTTCTGGCAAAGTGGAGCACTGTGATGCTGCTTGCACATAAATAACAATGTAAAGCCCCTTATTTCTAGGAAGAGAGGGCGGGAAGGCAGCCACAGGAGTGGAAGCATTGTGGTGGGCATTTGTTGTGCCTTTTTTTTGGTCAGTATTCAACTTCTCTTTCCACTATCACTCCAAAAATTTCCTTGAGGAAAAAAATAAATAAATAAATAAAAATGTCCTTGAGGAGCTAGTTCCTATTGAATTATGTTGAATAAAGTTATTTTTAAATACATTTTAAAACATAAAAGCCAGAAAGATGTGGCCGTGGCCTTGAAATTTCTCATTTCCCATCTACCTTCTTTTGTAAGGGAGTCCACGGGAATTTGATGGAGAAGCTCAAAGTGCAAATAAGGAGTATGTGTCCCATCAGGGCATCTCCTGTAATTAGCTAAAAAACGCAAGAGCAGTAACTGGCAGTTGGGCCACATGTCCTTTACAAAGAAAACTTAAATCAGTAAACAATTAGGAGAAGGCAACTCTAAAATTTCAGGCTTGCTAACAACCAGATTCCAAAATAATTGCTTTTTCTACAGTATGATTTTGATTCTTAACCATATTTGTCCACTACTTTGCATCTGTATAATATTTTATTCTTTATCACTTTGTTTTCTCTAAGATTTAGAAATAAGAAATCTTAAAATTGCACAGTTCTCATGGTTTTGTTCTTCTTGTTGTTATTGCAGTTTGGCCGGAGCTGGGTTTGAACCTGCCACCCTTGGTATATGGGGCTGACATCCTACCCACTGAGCCACAGGCGTTACTCGTTTTTTTATATATCTATAAAGTTATGCATAAATTTATTTTCTTCTTTGACATTCGACTAAACTGTGTTTCTAGTTGTTCTAAGAGCACTAGCACGTTTCTGTGAATTTTAGTGAGAACCTGGTGAACTTATAGGTTGTAGTTCCCACAGTGCGCTTGAAACAAAAATTTCTTTGGGAAGATATGCGATTGAATTTTCATAAAATATGCATTGCTTTATAAATCATGATTACCAATGGAAGTGCATTATAAATCTTGCATAACAGTTGTAGCCGTTATTATGGGTACTGTGTATTCAGTGCTCTCTCTAAGAATGTAGTTGAAATTCCCCATTTGTAGGTCAGGTTAATCTTTCAATCTAATGAGATTTTTGTGTATTTCCTCATCTCTTACAACTAAGTATGAATTAATTTTATTCTGGCATTAAACCCTCTACCTTTAAGTTAGTCTTACATTCTAAAAATCCTTGCAATGAGTGTCCTTATTATAGATCGCTAGAACTGCTAAAAGGAATTATATTTTCACCAATTTTCCCTTGAATATTTGACCCATTTCTAGAAAGGTGAACCATTTTCAAATTCCCAGTGATTCCGATCTATGCCTTCATTCTGAAGCAGCTGTGCACAATAAAAATGAAGGAAATTTTATTCTGCAAAATGGTAACATTTCACCCTGAAAAAATTTTAGCATGCATGAACATCTGATTTTGTATATGAAAGTTGGCAATTTAAAATTTTCAAATAGGTCCAAATTATTAAATGACTAACCTTCAGATCTCATGTTTCCATTAAGATTTAATTTCCTTTTCTATGAAAATAGCAAAAGCTCACAACTTGAGAAACAAAGAATATGCTAGACTTACAAAAATTGTCCTTTGTCATATTCCTTCTTATTCCCAATTCCCCTCCCAACAATCAACTTTCACTCACAAGAACTAATCACTCTCATCTATTTTGCCTTTTTTTGTACTTACATCTGTATTTTCAAAATAGCAGGGTTACCCTACTAATTACACAGAACCTCCATAGTTGACCACCTCCCTACACTGGCCACCTCCTCAAGTTGACTTAATTTTCATAAACCAGACATGCACCACATATATGTACCAGTGCACTAGGCCTAGTTCCTTATGTTGACTTCTTCCATGTGTGGACCAGATGTTACAGTCCCCGGGGTGGTCCACCTACAGAGATTCTACTGTATTTAGAATGGAAGAAGATTAGCTCCAGTATATTCCTTTCCTCATACACAATCACAGGTGTATTTGTCCACACCTCCCTCGTGCCCAACTTCCAAGTATGGCCATATCATCTTTTAGGGTTAAATTAGCACTAAGTGTTTACTTTAGTATGAACAGGTAAATATTGTTTACAGCTAAGCCACTAAGTAAGCTGTCCTTATTAAAATTTAAAGCAAAATTTTACATTTGTTTTAAAATATATATGTACTTAGCATTAAGTCATAGCGAGGGCTTCAATTCTCCTCTAAATATATTTATCAGGTGTTCCAGCAAATATCACTTATTTATCAGGATGTTCCAGCAAATATCACTTATTTACTTCCCCAATACCCATTCCACATTGTATTGTTTGCTCTACGGATTTCATCTTAAAGCTTATTTAATCAATTTCCCTACAAATCCTTTTCATCTTTTTTAGTAGATTTCAGAGAATGGGTATTGGGGAGGTAAAATGTTCACAATTTTACATGTCTGAAAAGGTTATTATTCTACATTCATAATTCATTTTTAATATGGGTGATCCAAATTATCAGCTATGAATAACATTTTCTCAGAATTTTGGAAGCATTACTCTTATCTTCTAGTTTAGGCCATAAACTGTCACCTAACGGGTACAATGTACAGGGCGCATCTCCTCGGTGAAGAACTCAAATTACAACTTGTACTTTACCTAACAAATGCAAACAATGTCACCTAATTGTATGTACCCTTATATTAATCTGAAATTTAAAAAAAAAATTCTATAGAGGCAGATACCAAAATTTTAAACTTTATGAGCCACCTAAAGACCTCTGTTGCAACTCTTCAAATCTATGGTTATGGCTTGAAAGCGGTCATAGAGAATTTGTAAACAAAATGAGTATAGCTTTGTTCCAGCACAACTTTACTGACAAAGACAGCCCATAGTTTGCCGTTTGCTGCTCTATGTTCTAGCATTACTATCATTCCATTATGACTTTTAATTCATTCATAGGTAATTTTCTCTTTGAAACCTTTGAGCTTTAAAGGTTCTTCATTGGAACATTGATATACTGAAATATCCAGATGATACACATGCTCGGGCACTTGATGTTTCTTGAGGGAAAATTAGTGGGCTCTTCAAAGTGGGAAACGTTCTTATAATTTGGTAATTTCCTCCCATCTCTTTATTTCTGTTCTCTCCTTTTGGAATACATATTAGTTGAAAATTGGACCTTCTAGGCCTATTGTTTTTGACTTGTAGTTTATGAAAGATATTTTATAATTTATTCTTCAAACCTTCTGTTTTAGTTCATGTTACTTTTTTGTTTTTTGTTTTTTTCATTTCTTACAGACGTCTTGTATCATGTTATCATTTTTTAAACATTTCTAAGAGGTCTTTCTTGTTATCTGTTCTTTGTTCTGAGGTTCCTTGTTCTTACTTCATATGTCCAGTCTTTAGGAAGACTTTGACTAGGATGTGGTGGTGTGTCTGTAAGTGGGTGTGTGTCACGTGTGCGTTTTTGTCTATTACCCTAATTGACTATGTCCTTACTCTTTCCCTATGTCTCCCTCCTTCCTTTCTCCTCTTAGAGGTTTCCCTGAAAGCTGATTTTTGACTATTTCTTTTCTCATATTTTAAACAGGGTACTGGAACGATGACTGGAAGCTCCATATACAGAACATGATTAATCTTGACAAAGAGCTTTACCATAACGTGATCACATTAAAAGCCAGGCATTTCATTGGAGACTCCAAATTTAGAGCAGAACTTTGGTGTTAGCCCATTGAGTTTTCCAGAAAAACAATTTTCCAACCTCTTGCCTGGGAAAATCACCCAACTGAGAGCTTCCAGGGACCCAGTCAGAGAAAGGTGGTGTAAGAATCTGAAATTCGGCATGTAGCTCTGCATCTTTAATCCCTCTGCCCCAGTGTGGCCCCTCACAGCCGCCGAAGGGTGTGCCAGGTATTCTCAATCAGGACTTGTTTGACTCAACATCTACAGGGAGAAAGTTGCACCTGTCTTCATGGATTGGAGAAAGCAAGCCGTGTGGGGTCAGGGAGGGGTGGTCTAACAGTTAATTTCGAGACTTTCAGCTGATCTTCTGCCTTTAGTGCAACCTCACATGCAACATCCTGAGGCACAGGGTGCAACCGACTCTTCAGGCTTTTTAGGCATCTATAGGGCATATTGGCTTAGTTTTTCTTAGCCCTTCTACCAGCAGGCTTAGATGTAAAAGGTACTTAGTTTTGTAAGTCAATTACCACTTATCCATGAGCATTCCAGCATTTTTAAAAATTGGCCTATGTTTTTAATCTACTGTAGACTTAGATTTTGTTTTATTTTATTTTTGCTTTTTAAGGATGCTTTTTAGTGTAATTCTAGTAGAATTTAAGGGAAGGCCAGAAAAAAATGAACATATTTAATCTAACATGCTTCTCCTAGTTGTATTCCCAATTTTAGAAAACTCATACCTACACCAGCTAGTTAAAAATTCCAAGTGATTTACTTAGCAAGGAGAACTGGCAGGGCTGACAGGCAGGGCTATAAACTCCTTAACTGAACAGACTATGAATAATTCATCTCTTTGTCTGCAGCGTACAGCCTTCTACCTGGTTCATTGTGGATTCACTTTCATATTTGTTTAATAATTAAGTTAAATTAAAGGAGATGTTTTAAGAATTAGCTTCTATTCAAAACTTACTCCTAATATTGACATCATCTTTTTAAGCAGCTAAAAATAAAACATTTTTCCTGAAAAAAACTCAGCCTGTGGTAATGAAAGGAAGATTGTAACCAAATAGAGAAGTTTGAGCCATGTGATACACCCTGAAATGGAAAGGTCACAGAATGTCACCATCACCACAGGTAAGAGATAAGAGGAAAGAGAGAGGCCGTGCTGTCTCCAGCCCCCGCAACTATGCCAGTTAACTCCTCGGCAAAGGACAGCTATATTGACATATTTAGGGAAATAAGCTATTGCCAAGAATGTCATAAGGATAATTTTAAGTAAGTAAGTGGATTATCTTTTTAAGCTCAATAGGAGCCAGGAAGGGAAGGAGTTAGGACTACTAATCCTTAAGAAAAGTGATATTTAGAATCCAGGAATAGAGTTCTCTAAACCATCACTTTTAGGAAGACCTTGCCTCTGCCTTCAACCCTCTGCACTTATTGGCCAGTTTATTCTCTCTGGGTAGTGAAGCATTGAAGATTTCGCTAAGCATATCCAGCTCATTACCTAGGCCAGGAGTCTCAGACTCAATGGTCTCATATTAAACTAGCTACTAGCCAGAAGAAAATGAATCCCTTTCAACACATATAGTTCAGAGCTGTATTTTTCTCGTGTTGATGGCTTGGAGAGAGCAATGCTTCCCAATTTTGTACTAGATGCCTAAGGTTATGCTGCGTCAGTCAAATCACATTACAAAAGCAGGTCTCTGACTTTTTGCCAAGTCATTTGGCACCACTCAAGATGTCATCAATTTGAGTTACTTATACATCATTTGAGGAGATATTAAGATAATTATTGGCTGTTCTCAGAAGGGTAGGAAGCCAGCAAAGCACTCACTGAACCTCTGCATTCATCTATAAACTGAGGAATAGACACTTTATATCTTAACACAATATAATTCATGTCATGTTGACGTATGCCCCATTTGAGTTTATATTCTATTATCCTACTCTTATGTTGTATATTTAGGTAATTTATCCAGTTGACATTGGAATGCATGCAACTTGTATCTAAGATATTTTTGCTCAGTGATTTGCTGAATTTTTCTACTGAAGGATGTAATAGAGGATGTTGCACCTAGTCACATTACGTTAAAGAAACAATTAAAAAAAGACTTCAAAATTTGCCTTTTTAAAATCTACGTGCATACAGCCTCTGACAATACTCTCCATTTATAGTGAATTTCATCCCAAAAGCTTATTCAAAGGCTGGTTGCCTGAAATGATATTTCACGTGGAAACAATGCAATTATGGACTCTCCAGTCTGGCCACGGTTCACACCGGCTTAGTAACGATGTCTCATTTACAGTGTTTGTGCTCTGAAGAAAGTTGTGATATCCCACTAGAGGAAGCGTCAAGACCGCACCTCCTGGCATAATGCTCTGACAGGAAGAGCATTTAATCTCTATACCTTTTTCTATGAGTTTTGAAGGTGCCAGGAGAGAAAGTAAAGAAGCTCAGTAATCCAGAAGCTCAAGCTGAACAGAAACAGGATGTAGATTAGCTCCTGAGAAAGGTAATTCATATCCTAAATCAGTAACTATTACATGAAAAAATGGAAATGGAATGTAACTGCTTTACTCTTCCCTTAATTTTTCCTACTCTACCCTTTGAACTTTATGCTCCAGTCTCCTCTCTTCTAATTACTTATTCAGTTTAACAAGGAGAGGATGTATTGTAGTTAAAAGCATGAATAATGCTTGTAAGACATTCTCTATACATCTCTTGAATTTCTGTACATCTTGACAGCAGATGCACTTAAAGCCTCTATTCTGGAGTATCTTATCAAAGACATTTGTATAGTGAACAATCTCAGACAACAGAGATAATCCAAGTGTCTCTGGAGCAGAAAGCATATTTATTTGAGTCCAGTTAATAAAGATAATGTCTTGATCCAGGGCCAATGTTGAACAAGTTTGCGCATAGCCCATTAAAAAGATTGAGACTTCCTGAGCATGGGGTTTTCCTTAGTCCATTTGTGTTTCCATAAGAGAATGCCATATACTAGAAAATTTATAAAGAATGGATATTTATTTCTTACAATTCTGGATGCTGGAAAGTCCAAGATCAAGGCATTAGCATGGGTACCTACTGAGAGCCTTCTTGCTAGACTCCCCCCATATGGTGAAAAGTGAAAGAGCAAAAGCGGCTTCATCAAGCCCCTTTTTAATGGTACCAAATCTCATTCATGAGGGAGGAGCCCATATGTCCTAATAGTCTCTTAAAAGCTGCACTTCTTAATACTATTACACTGGCAACACATGGATTGAGAGGACATATTCAAATCATAGCTTGGGAGTTCCTAAGCCTGGTATTCCTTGGCTGTGATGCAAATCCACAGCATGCATAGCATCCGCCTGGTCTACCTCCACGTTACCTCCCCCCAGGACCTGGGGGCAGGTGTAACCAACAGGAGCATGACACTCGTGCAGCCTGCTCTGTCCTTCAACTCCTTCACGTCCAGGAGTCTCTTGTCTTTTGCCAACATCCATGAAACTGTGAGGAACTAAAATGTTAGCTGATGAATGGGGTAAAATCTTAGATATGACACTGCCACATCATAGGTGTATGACCTTGATAATGAAAAAATCTCAATAAACCTTTGGTTTTCACATTGAAAAACTGAAGTGAACAATCATCTCCACCCCACAAGATTGTTGTGAGGTTTACTGAGAAAATGCATCAAAAACATTTAGCATAGTTTCTGACACTGTAAATGCTCAAAATAAGTTAACTGCTGTTGAGCTTTTATCATGTTAATATTTCAGGCTGTTAAAATATTTGCTCTTCTTATCTGCACATTTGTTTGGTTTGGGGTTTTTTTTTTTTGTAAGTACTTATTCATCTTTTTTCTTTTGTTTTGTTTTAATCACATGAGTATTTGCGTGGAACTGGAAGGTAAAAATATTTAATAAAATACAATGAGACCTGGGACCTGTATGTGCAGAAATTTGCAAAACCAGGAAAATGTGTTTATTGCCTTTTCTTTGAGGGATCAAGCCGTAGTTTTAGTTGTAAATATGAATTACAGGGAAATTGCTGTCTAAAAGAGAAAAATCCCAAACCAGTGAAATCAGAGCACCTTAGTAGGGGAGCCCAGGTGCTGACAGTGTCCCCACAGGGCTCCAGGTGACAATAACACTCAGCTGTGTAGAAACTATTGTTCTGGCTAAAGATTTGACTTTTCTAAGATAGATGCTGAATCTTGACTGGTAGCACTTGGAGAGCTTTAAAACAATATGGATGCCTGTGCTCCATGCCCAGAAGTTCTGATTTATTTGTCCTAAGTGAGATTTGGGCATCAGGATAGTAAAAAATCCCTAGGTGAATTCAATTTGCAGCTAATGTTCTAAGAAAAAGAGAAGCAAGAAGCTAAAGGCTTATCCTTTTAAATATTCCAGGCAGACATGGCCAGGGTTTTAAGAAAATCACAGAAAATCAAGAGGAGAAGTCTACCCTTTCTTATGCCTCAATGTCAATAATTTCCAAAATCAGGTTGAAGACTTTAAAAACCGTAAGTGTAAACTGGCTTTGCTTTTAATGAGGTCAGAGTGGTCCTGCGATTCTTTCCTGGATTAAAAGAAAAAATTGTGGCACATTGTCAAGTAAGCCTTGTATATTTCTATGTTGATGATTTAAACAATTTCTGTAGCCAAATATGCTATAGACATTAGTCAGACAGTTTGTATAGACAAGTCTGTAGTTGATCCTCTTGATTTGGAAAGGTTATGTTTGTTTTGAATTAAAGCACCTTTGTTTTTTACATCAGCATGTTTTACTCATATGTTTGTAAAACGTGATACAATCCAGGGTAGCAAAGCCAAAACAGGATTGTTACTGACTTAGCTGAAAAATAAACAGGCTCATCTAAACCAGCCAGTTTTAGACCACCCATAAGACAAAAGTTTTCCATGGATCCTTCGAGCTAAACATGAATGTTTAAGCCATAAAAATACAATTTAAAATCAAATGCCATTTAAAAACTAGAAACCTCCCTGGTGTACCTAGGCCACATTTTATTAATCCACTCACATACTGATGGGCACCTGGGTTGTTTCCACATCTTTGGCATCATGAATGCTATACACATACGCCTGTATCCCTGTAATATTCTCAAGCAAAAAAAAAAAAAAAAATGTAAAAAGATTGTAAGAAAAATGAAAACCAGAAACCTGTGGAAACAATTTAGAAGAAATATTATCTAAAAAATTATTTGGTGAGCAACTTCACAATTGTCTCCCCTGCCCAAATGAAAATATAATGAGCAAGACAAGTTCATCAATAATGCTTCATCTTATTCCTTATTAGCAGCATTAAAAAGAAAGGATATTAACATTTGAACAGTTTCTCCTACAATATGTCAGGCACTTTACAGACATCATTTCATTGTTATGCACACCACAGCCCCATCAGGTAGATACTGTTATTATTGAGGCCCATGGAAGTTAAATTTCCCGTAGCTCCACTCTATGTGGGGAAGGCAGAATGGATCCTGTTAGTATGGTGTGGAGATCTTGGTCCTCCCCATTACATCACTCAGTATTAACAATAGAATTACCACACCAAAATACTCTGATGGGAAGAACTGGTTCTTTGATTCATGTCTAATCTAGCCTATGATGTCTGGAATCATGAACTGATGAATAATGAAGAAATCCCTGGACCAAAAGTTAGACTATCTAACACCTCTGCTCAGCATAACGGACGGCAATCTTGGGCATGGAAAAAATTCTTTGAGCCCCAGTTTTCTCATTTGTAAAATGGAGATTCTCCTATCTTCTTGGTTTCCTGCTCTAAGTTATTGTGGAGATGGAAGTGCTAATGTTTGGTGACCACAAAGAACTAAATAAACAGAGGAGAGCATCACCAGGAATCCTCCAATATGGATGACCCAGGAAATACTAATGTTCTTTAAACAGTCAAGAAAAATATTTATCAAGACATTGAATAAAGTGATATTCAGAATGGATTTCCAATAGCCTCTCCTACCACATAAAACTTAAACTTCACTGTCAAGTGATGACGCCCTAGATAGAACTCAGGAGATTTCCCAGGGTTCCCAGACAGAGGGGCTATTGGTGTACAAAGCTACAACCCCTCATTAGGCATCACTGGATTTTATATTCCCTTATTAGGCTTCCTCTCCCAGGATTTATCCTCTACTGCAGCATATTTTTTAGTGTATTTTTTTTTTCCCTAAGTGCCTAAAAATCAAAAGATCTGCTTTCCTGTTCTAGGTTAACCACATTCTGACCATAGACACACCGGCAAGTAGGTTTACCTCTGTGGACATCAGCCTCTCTATACAGAAAATACATTGGGTAATGTATACAGTTGCCAGATAAAATACAGGAAAGCCAGTTAAATTTGAATTTCAGATGAACAAGATTTAATACTATAAGTAGGTCCTGTATTTTTTACTTGCTATATTCGGCAATGCTAGCTGAATGACTTCTCAGATTCTTCACTCTCAGCCTGATATTACTTCAGAAGATACAAAATAATAATAACAATACCCAATAGCTGAGTTATCCAAGGTTTCTTCTGTGTTAGGCACTATTACCAGTGCTTAAATAACATATGTCATCTAAGTTAGTGTTCTACAAAGACCTGTGAAAGAGTATGCAGTCGGAGGGTGCAGTCTATAAATCTACACTCACCTTCAAATCAGTTGTAAGTTCAAGGGTCCTCAGGACTACCCTTAGTATTGAGGACTCTCAACTACCCTTCTAAATCATAGAAGCACTCAGACAACTCAGTGGAAACTGTTATGGATAACAGTTTATTAGGGCTAAAGAACACAGATTAAATCAGCCATGGGAAGAGGCACATAGGACAGAATCCAGGAGGGTTTTCAACATTGAACTTCCAGCTGTCATGTCCTTGTGGATTCGTGGGCAGTGTTAACTCCTCTGGCAATGATGCACAACAGTACACACAGAGCACTGCTGGACAGGGAAGCTCTCCTGAGCTCTGGCCTCCAGAGTCTCTACTAGGGCTCCATCGTCAACTGCCCATTGGCTGACCTCAGCTTCCAGCCTCTTCATAGGTCAAGCTAATACCAAATGACTCAAAGCTCCCACCATAAATCACATTCGGAGACTTTCTGTCATGGTCCCAAACCACCAGGTAAACAAAGACACTAGTATCAGGCAGGACAATCCAAGGGCTTGGAGATAACCTCCAGTAGCCAAGGGCACAGGTGAGACCTCTCCATATGCCAGATGAATTCTTTACTGCACAGATATTAGCAGTTGTTCTCATTTTAAACATGAACAACAACAACAAAAACCTGAGGAATGAAGTCAAATGACCTACCCACAGTTGTATTAGTAGTCAATAGCAGAGCTGACATTCAAATTCCGAGCCTGTGCTTCCAACCACTCCACTGAACTAGACTTGACACAGACAGATCCAGAATTGGGTCCCGATGGTTGGGTGATTATCCAGCTACTGTTACTCTCAAACCAAGGCATCAATTCCTTTTAAACGAAGCCTTATCCAACTCAAGTAGTTTACCATAAAAAGCCTAGTTTTAGTTTCCTAAGTCCCTAATTAGGAAGACAACCAAAGATGATTATTTTCTTCGACTAAAAAAGTTTAGCACCCCAGCTTTGTCAGCTACCACTGCAAGTGTCGAGCATCCACCGTACACCAGCCACATGCAGAAGAGGGTACATTGCACATTGTACCAAAGTCATCACTAGACCCAGGCAAGGTCAGGCCTGAGGGACGTTCCTTCCCGCTGTAATTTCTGAATGGCCAGTGTGCAGCAGTGCTGTTGGAGTCTCCATCTCCCTGCCGTCGCTCTTTCCCTCTTCTTCCTGCTCTTTCTCCTGGTCCTCATGGAGGCAGGTGGCCTTAGCTGAACTTCCCTGCTACTCCTTATCCTCAGCTCTGTTGGGTGAGAACAGGGGAAATGCTTTGGAGGCCGTGTGGGCAACAGGCAAAGCTAGCTTTGGTTTAAAGTTCCTTTGGTCTATTTAGCATTAAAACCAAGCAAGAGAAAACTTTCCTTAAGAATGACCTAGGTTCTCAGAAGAATTGCCTAAATTTAGGGCCCAAAGCCATTGCTAATTTTATTCGCCTGACTATTTGTGTGTTTCACCTTAGGTTTATCTTAAATAGTGAGTTCTTGAGAAGAGCAAAATGGCTTAGACTTAGTAATCCCTATACTTTAAGCCAAAAGAACATCATAGATAAAACACAAAAGCAAGCACAGATACATAACATACTGCCACAGAGTAGAGAAAACTGAGGACCACACAGGTGCATGGGGAGGCCAGAGTCACACAGCAAGTGAGTGGCCAACTCAGGACCAGAACCAAGGTCTCCTGATTCAGAGCTCAGCAAAGACTTTGCCACCTCCTTTGACGATGGACAAAGAAAAGGAGGGTCAGGGGGAGGAAAAGAGGGAGACAAAGAAAGGAGGGAGGAGGGACGGAGGAAGGGAAGAGAAGAGATCTTTGCTCCAAATAACAGAAAATCAGCTAATAGAAAATGTATAATACAAAGGGAGACATCAAGCAGGCACGCAGTCAAAAATATAAATAAAAGCTTAATAACTTAGAAAGGTTTTCTGAAAACAACAGTAGACTTTTAGCTTTGCTATTGTTTAAATTTACCTTTTTCTTTAGACAACATTAATATGATGGTCTCCAAAAGAAGTGTTTTGTTATTTGGACTGTATTTTTTTCTTTGTTTTATTGGATTGTTTTTATTGGAAGATGTGTTAAAAAGGTGAGAATAAGCCGGACGTTGTGGCGGGCACCTGTAGTCCCAGCTACTCGGGAGGCTGAGGCAAGAGAATCGCGTAAGCCTAAGAGCTGGAGGTTGCTGTGAGCTGTGACGCTACAGCACTCTACGGAGAGTGACAAAGTGAAACTCTGTCTCTAAAAAAAAAGGTGAGAACAGCCCACATCACAATGTCTCAAAGCTGCAGACGCTGACAGGGATGTGGAGAGAAAGGAACACTTTTACACTGCTGGTAAGACTGCAAACTAACACAACATTTTTGAAAGAAATATGGAAAATCCTCAAAGAACTCAAATCATACCTCCCATTCAATCCTGCAGTCCCATTACTGGGCATCTATCCAGAAGAAAAAAGAATTCTTTTTATCATAAGGACATTTGCACTAGACTGTTTATCACAGCCCAATTTACAATCACCAAAATGTGGAAACAACCTAAATGTCCACCAACCCAGGAATGGATTAACATGCTTGTGGTATATGTACACCATGGAATACTATTCAGCCATTAAAAAAGATGGAGACTTTACATCTTTTGTATTAACCTGGATTGAGGTGGACACATTCTTCCTAGTAAACAATCACAAGAATAGAGAAGCAAGAATCCAATGTACTTAATCCTACTATTAAGGCAGTAGATGATCTAATGCCAGGGGTGGGGAAGGCGAGTGAGGGCTGGGCATGGGGGTCACAGTGTATGGCCTACCTCTTGGGGGTGGGGGACACAATTACCCAGTGTAACCTAATTCTTTGTACCTTCAATGAATCCTATGCAATAACAAAAAAAAGGGGCAGGAGTGGAATTTGAGGTGGTAGAAGTTAAAGAATAAAAGGGCTACTTTGTTCTTTTTTATTTAGCCTTGAAATAGTTTGACAACATATGATCACTTAAGAACAGTTTAATGTTTAATATACCACGGGCACCAATATTTAGGCTCAAACATCAGCCAATCAGTACAGATGATGGTCAAACATCATAGGCTTGGATAAATCAAATACTGGTGCACACTGGGCTAAGTGTGTTTTATGACTTATAAGTCCTAGTATTTAAAAGTACTTACTCTGAATAAGTGATAATATTTTATAAACATGCTATCATACTTAGTCTTCACCACTTTCCATATTATAGATGAGAAAACTGAGGCCTAAAAAAAATGGGCTCGGCACCATAGCTCAGTGGTTAGGCATCGCTGACCACATGCACCGGGGCTGGTGGATTTGAACCCAGCCAGGGCCTGCTAAACAACAATGACAATAATAACATAAAAATAGCCAGGTGTTGTGGCAGGCACTTGTAGTCCCAGCTACTTGGGAAGCTGAGGCAAGAGAATCACTGTAGCCCAAGAGTTTGAGGTTGCTGTGAGCTGTGATGCCACAGCACTCTACCAAGGGTGACATAGTGAGACTCAAAAAAAAAAAAAAAATGGGTAACTCCCCAATATGTCACAGCTAATAGTTGGCAAGGTTGGAACTTTAACCCATGTTTAGAACTTCAGAAACCATAATATGTGTATTAAGCACTTAACATTGTCTCACATATGATGACATAATAATATGTATTGGCCATTAATAAGGATATTATTATTGTTTAAGTGGTTTGGCTTGGTTTGTTTTAGTTTAGTTGCATTTAGTTTTAAGCCCACAGTCTCAAAAGAAGATTGTTGTAATCATTCATTACTTTAGCTAAATTATTTTGCATCAAAGCAAAGATGTTTCAGCATATTTAACTTGTCAGCCACAATTTTATAGATGAAATTTCACATAATAAAAAAGTAAAAATATTTTAATAAATTATAATTAGCAGTTAGAAGGTACTTCTCATCTTCAAAGTTCAGGAGCATTCAGCTTATTAATTTCCTCAGACTGCCACAATTATTTTCACAGGCAGTTGATAAGTAAATTCAGAAGTGAAAAAGATGATGGGCAAGAGAGAGCTATTTCTCATGGGAGCCAACATCCCTACATCACACTATACCCTTGTGTACCTGGCTCGCTGTGCAGAGTGGAAATGGCTGGTTTGTCGTCTACGCTGGGTCCGGCTGCACTTGGAGACTGGGTCCAGCTAGACTTGGACTCATGGGGAGCCATAAAGCAAGCTAATGCTACCCTTCTCCTGTAGATGTTAGGGGATCTAGTGCTTTGGGCAGGAATCATTCCAACACATGGGTAAACATGAAGGATAAACAGTATTGAAAGAAAAAGTATTGCCGGGCGCAGTGGTTCACGCCTGTAATCCCAGCACTGTGGGAGGCTGAGGAGGGAGAATCGCTTGAGCTCAGGAGTTTGAGACTCACCTGAGCGACAGTGAGACCCTGACTCATGAAAAAAAAAAAGAAAAAGTATCACTGCAAATAAAAAGGCTGACATTAACATTGAAACAAAACCTGATAATGGCCTAACGAATCACTAAAGAAGAGAGGATTCAAATATGAAGAGGGTATTTGATGGGAGACCATGTAAATCATCATTTCTTTATTGGTTAGACTCAAACACAGCCTATGCCTTGTGTGGTTTATGCTGAAATCATTACAGAAGAAATGCTAAGAGTCAGTAATAGATGAAAGAAAATAACCTGGAGATGAGAGACTATAATTGATCTGCCCTGTGTGTTGGTATAAGTCAAGGGTTGAAGAAATCTAAAAGATTTTCTTTTTCCAGTCTAAGAAGAGACAATCATTTACCTGCAATACAAGAACAGAGTATTTCTAGACCATCACCTGTGTGGATCTAAGTCAGGTACCTCACTCCTTATACTGAGCAGGAGGGGGATAAAATAAGGAACAAGTGAAAGTACAAGATCCCAAGAGTTGGGCATATTCAGAAATCATCGACAATCAGCCATCTCACATCCATATTGGGACATGTGGCTTTAATGGGTTGGGTTTCAGTAGCTCTCCAAAGGCCCGAATTGATGAAAATCATAAATCTGCCAGTTTTCATGAAAGCATTGTGTTCTCATATACAATCCCCTAAAGAGGTCGTTCATCAACATCCAAGCTCCAAAGCCACCACCCCAAGGGGACTAGACCCAGGTTCCATGATAACATCAAGGTTCCGTCCAGAGATACCTTCTGGCCATTTTGGATATTTCTACAGATTCTGAGGGAATTTAGAATATGTCCTTTTTAACACAATGAAATCAAACTAACATTGTATTAAATAAGTGCATTATATGCGAGTACATGACTATTTTAAGCAAATGGGCCACCCACAATTTCTTTAAAAGGCATGTCAAGTCAAAGTCAAGTCCAGTCCAGTAAGTAAGTCTCAAGCCAGCCCAGGTTAGGTTGACTGTGGTGGTAAATAGCAATGGCTAAAATTCTATGCCAGGTTCCTACCGGTGTTTGCATATGGGAAATAAATAGATTTAAGAGAATCAGAGTTGAGGATAAATGAGCCTCTTCGTTTAAGGGGCAAAAATCACCCCCACCAAATTCCCCAGAGATGGCCTCAAGCTGCTACGGCAACCCTCAGCCAATCTGAAGGAAAATATAATCCTGTCTGGACCCCAAAACTGAAGCCGATGCACAGAAGTCAACATCACCACAGAACAAAGACCCCTAAAGTCTCAATAATTTAGTTTGGAAATGGCAGATTGGTTTTGAAAACAGAATTAAAGTTACCATTTGTTCATTTCACGTCAAGATGCATAAGTGGAAATTTTCATTCTAAAATTTGATGTTTTTAAAGGCTGTACTACGTGTTCAAGTACTGTTTTAAAGGACAAGTGTGGCATGAGCCCTAATTAATCGGGAATGACTCAAAGGCCACACTGGCGGCTGACATTACAGTCGTCATGCAGTCCAACAGCACCTACCTACAGGGAGAGATATGGTGTTGGAGACTGCAAAGTGGGCAACAGCAGCTGAGCTATCAGGAACAGAGGCAGCGGGAGAGGGGAGAGCCGAACATAGATATCTAGAGGCCTGTATTCAACATTCCCCCATGTTAACATTCTGGAAATTCCTGAAATTTTGAAAGTTATAGATATGAAATTCAGTAATTTAATTTTCATTTTAAAAATATTAGATTTGTTTTACAAAAATAATATTACATCAAAATTTAAACATGAAATTCAATTTCTGCTAAATTTTTGTACTAAATGTCTGGAGGGCATTTTACTTTGATATAGTAATAACAGCTGTAATATTTTCTTTCTTCTCTTTCTTTTTTTTAACCTGGCTCGCTCTTGCCCATCCTTATTTTAATTTTTGGCTAATTAACAGTAACAGACTGGAGTTAATTCCTTCCCATCTTCCATTATAAATTGTTTATAAAATATAAAACAGAAATTTGTAGAAATATAAAATAAAAGACTAAAGAAATGTTAAAATGGTTTCCTTTTTCTCTCAGTTAAAAAAAAATCCTTATCAATATTTCCATTTTACTTTTTTAAACTGTTTTGTGGAGACGGAGTTGCATGGTGTTGCCCAGGCTGGTCTCGAGCTCCTGGCCTCAAGTAATCATCCTGCGTTGATGTCACAAAGTGCTGGGATTGCAGGTGTGAGCCATTGAACACAGCAATTTTTCTGTTTTAAAAACCATCATAAACATGTACTTGAAAGAGAAAAAATTCCACCATGGCACATTCTCTGACAATCATGCTAAATTTTTAGAACATTTCTCTCTTCATCTACTTCTCTTCATAGATTTCAGTTATTTTCTAGAGTTGCATTTTGTTTAACATAATTGAATATTATTTATATAACTTTGTTTATATTTTATAGTTGTATATGTATTATTTATATATATTCAGAACCTCATTCCTTTTTACCGGTAGCTTTTAACAAAATTGAAAGTGGTTTTTTGTAAATAGCTGCATAATATTCTACTGAATGAATTAATCAAGGATGTGGAGCCACAGCAATGACCTTACTGCCAGTATCTGCTGCTTCTCTTCATTTCCACATGTCCTTGCAGTGAGATTGGCTACATCCCAGATGGGAGTGATGGATGTCCCTTCTAAGCCTGTCCCCTAAAACCCTGCTCATCATTCCTTGTGTTCTCTCTTTCTCTTTTCTCAGCAGGATAGAGAGGATCAAGCTGAAGGCTCACAAATCCTAGGGCATGGTTGAATCATCACATAAAAGGCCTTAAATACCTCATTGGCCTGTGACTTGAGCAATAATTAGAACTTTATCTTATATCACAAAGATGGCTTGTCACATCATCAAACTCACTCTGATCGATGCACAGCTGGCTTTAAAATTTTACCTTTTAAAAGGTAAAATTGGTCATGGGGTTGTCATGGAGCGCACCGCTCAGTCTCTAGCAAGAGCAACTGTACCAGGAGGGACGGGTCACCGACGACCCGGCCCCTGCTCCTCTACCTCTTCCCTTGTGCCTTTATCAAAGCCACAGGTCTCTTGGGCTGCTGCCAGCCAGTAATTGAGCGTAGGATTATTCTTAGAGCCAGCATGTTTCTATCTAAAGTAGGACCCCTAAAACTTTTTGTTCCAGGATGCCCCATCCAACCTTCAGGGATCTGCTCTGTCGTCTGAGGCTCTTCTGACCACGCCTTCCTTCCTTCTCTCCTTTCACTGTGGCCAGATTAGCATCTTGGTCTAAAGATTTTTTTTTTTTTTTTTTAAGACAGAGTCTCAAGCTGTCGCCCTGGGTAGAGTGCTGTGGCATCACAGCTCACAGCAATTTCCAACTCTTGACTGTAAATGATTCTCTTGTCTCAGCCTCCCAAGTAGCTGGGACTACAGGCGCCTGCCACAACACCCAGCTATTTTTTTTTATTGTTTTAGTTGTTGTTTAGCAGGCCCAGGCTGGGTTCGAACCCGGCAGCTTCGATGTACATGGCCAGCGCCCGACCCACTGAGAGCACTGAGAGCACTGAGAGCTATAGGTGCCACCGGTTGAAAGGTTCTTACCAAGCTCCTAATCCCCTTCTTTATCTTTCACACAGATGTTTGTACATTTCCTCTACCTGTAGCATCCAAACCAATATAGATTATTTAAAAATGAGCTCCAAATATAATTTTTAGAAGAGATTCTCTAGCACGCAATATGAACATTTTATAGTACTTGGCATGTGTTGCCAAATGATATTTCAAATGGTTACAATTAGCTCTAATACAATAACAAAGTGCTTATATTGCCACATTCTCCACAGATTTAAATATTCCGATTTTTAAAATAAAAGCTCTTACTAATTAGAAGGGGAAAAATTATTCATATGTATTTCACTATACACTTTTTTTGAACCTCGTGAGTTTGGGCACAATTCTAGATATTTATATATTAATTGTATTTCCTCTTTTGTGAAAATTCTACTGGTATGTTTTGTTCATTTACTTATTGTAGGTCCTACCTCATTTCTGTTTGTGACAATTAAAATTAAAGTTAAAATTCATAGTCCTTTAATTTCCTTTAGAAGAAATTTAAAGTCATTTTAAACAGAACTAGGGTAAAGAGAATTTTGTTTTGGAAGCACTTAAGTGTTACATGTGGCTAAAGATAAAATATGAGCTGCTTTTCAGTAGTATGTTTCCTGCGTTATAACTCCTTCCTTTCTTTTACCAGAATGTCAACATTTATTCTTTGGAAATTTTATTTTATTTATTTATTTTTTTTTTTATTGTTGGGGATTCACTGAGGGTACAATAAGCCAGGTTACACTGATTGCAATTGTTAGGTAAAGTCCCTCTTGCAATCATGTCTTGGAAATTTTAAATGTTATCAGTTAAGTATGTGTTGAATTCTCTATTAGGGAAAAGATAGAAAACTTTGCTAAAAGATACTTAAGAAAATGTTATATTTCATATTAAGTAACTTTTATTTTATTTTTTATTGTATTTATTTGTTGACTATATTTTAACCATCTTCTGTGTCTTCAAGCAGAATTAGTTGTGAAGCTTCAAATGAAAAACAAAAGATAGCATGGGGAAAGTTCAACTCTGTATACAGAATGTCTACTGAATCACTAAATTAACTGGCCCACACACCAGAACCTTTATGTCCTGAGGTTAACATATAAAAACAGAAAATAATATTGTGAACTTGTACCCACCACAATGCTTAAGAAATAAACATTGCAAATCATTCCAAGCACTGTGAATAATCACCCCAGTCTCTGTCATCTCTACTTTCCCCCAAGTTAGCCACTAGGATGAATCTAATGTTCATCACTCTTCTACCCTGTTTCCCCGAAAATAAGACATCCCCGAAAATAAGACCTACTCACAGGAAAGATAAAACGTCCCCTGAAAATAAGACCTAGCACATCTTTGGGAGCACACCTTAATATAAGACACTGTCTTATTTTCGGGGAAACAGGGTACTTGTTTTTTATGCTTTTTTTTTTTGTTATGCACTTTATGAAAATTTTAATTATCCAGCTAGTCAATGTCTCTAATTTGTAAATGAACAGTTAGAAACCCACTTAAGTTTTTCCTAGACTAGAAATTAAGTCTTCCAGGCTAACGGTCCTTGTCGTATGCTATTGTTTTCTTGATATTTCTCCTTGTTATGTTGGTGGTTAAATTTTGAGTTAACCAATCATAAAGACATTGGGCTTTGAATTTTCAAAGCCACGCCTCACATGCTTTCTCCACCCCTCAGCTCCCCCACAGCTCTTAAAGCCCTGCAATCCTTCCCTGCAGCCATATTTCTTCTCCGGAGGACAGAAGCTTCCAGACTGAAGGTCTCTCTGCACTTGGTGCTCTTTCTGGAGCACCCCAACCCTCTTCATGGCATATTTCTTTAAAACAATCACCAAAATTCCAAAACATATTTTAAAACCTTTTTACTTTCTCCTAGTAATTCCTGACACCTCCATATTTTTCAAGTTATTTGTTATATTTTAGGCAATTTTCAAGAAATTTTGCTTTGGAATGACTTTTCATTGACACCTGCTATTTTGATAGTATAGCACCCCCTTTGGTTGACACCTGCTATTTTGATGGTATAGCACCCCCTTTACTATGTTTGCCCATCGGGGCAGCGGATACCAGATTTTGTGTTTTATTTTTTTCGTTAGCCCATCAGGGCATCGGATACCTGCTGTGTCCACTCCCCTATCCTTCTATGTTTTTTATGCTTCCAATGTATATGTATCTACTTCAACAAACAATATACACCATTGTATTAAATTATTTAAATTTTATATGAATAGTATCATAAATGACATATCCTTCTACAACTTGTTTCTTTGCCTTAATATAATTCTGAGATTCATTCATCTTGCCAAGTGTAGCTGGGCTCATTTTAATCCTTAGATAGCATTTTCCTACCCACGGGTGGTACCTGTGGTTCAGCAGCAGCAGAGTTCACTGGCAGTACACTAGAAATGCAGACAATGAGGACTTACCCTCAACCTACAGAGTCAGAGTCTATATTTTATCTATATTTTAATGAGGACCCTGTGTGATTTCGATGCACACTAGAGTTGGAGAAATACTGTCATGGATTCCATTGCATTCACATTTCACACATTATCCATTCTCTACTAATGTACATTTAGACTGTTTCTAAATTTATAATATACTGATTTGGTATTTTGCTTGTTTTTATGTTTTTGTGTTCAAGGAAACTTCACCATACACAAAACAGTAAATTGTTTCCTGAATGGTCCCCATTAGACATGGAATTATTTACTGAGGGAGTCAACCCAGAATGAGGAAGACTAGTTGACTAGTTAACCTGTGTAAACTGCTCAGCAGCCCTGAACATGCACGATAGGTGACTTTTCTCTTCAACATTTCTTACTTTTACTAAATTGAATAAAATTGTGCATTTGCTGACCAAGGACAGCAAGCGGTTCAATATCATAAATTGTCGTGGTTTCTTCACCCTCACATCTGTTACACTAGGCAGTAGCTTATAAAGGTAAGAAGGGGGCATTTAGTTACTAGTCCATCATGTTGATAATGAGAGGGCTCACGGACCAGGCCTATGAAACCCTTCCAATGGCCCTCTGCTCCCTCTCCATCAAGCTTCACGAGGGACAGCCTTACCAAGTCAGGGGAAAAGCCTCTTATAATCATAGGGCAGACATTCCCTTCAAGGTCTTTCTGTTTTTCTTCTTGGTGTTTGAGGAACCAACATCTAGGGCAGAGTAATTCCACGCTGAAAACACAAACCACTACCAGAATTGTCTCTTGCTCTTTAAATGATTTCTGGTACGGCTAAAACTGCAAAGTCTGCTAATTCTCCTTTGGTGATCAGAAGAGCTCAGACCTTGGAAAGAAACTCAATTAAATCCTTCTATTTCTTTAGAAAGAACATACAACAGAGAAAAATAATACACAGTGCCAATGAATGTTTCATTACTTAGTCTATTTCAAGCTTACTATTTGCTCAAGCTACAAGATCTAACTCGGGGTAAAGCAGCTAAGTTCTCTTGAGGACTGATTGCTCCTAGCACTGAGACATGTATTTTTTAACTCCTCTCCTCTACTCCAACATCTTCCATTTTACAAATTAGCAAATTGGCCCCAAAGAGTATAAATAGCTTAGTTAATACCAAGGTTGCTCTGGAAATAATCAGCCAGAGTTGATTGAAAAAGTCAACTTAGGAAAAATATCTGAATTCTGAAAAATATCACTTAGGAAATGGCCTCACTGATTTGATGCAGCACAATTCTAATAAGATCTCTCCTTCCTGAGGTCAACATTGGAGATCATTCAAGATGCTGTCTCAGCAATGAAGCTGCAGTCACAGAACAACCAGGACCTACCACCAAAGAATTACAAAAACAAAAGAAAAGAAAAAAAGGAGATGAAGATTTAACTGTCCAAACAAGGTAGAATAGATCAGAGAAATAGATATGATTGATGGATTACATGAAGGCAAAATCTACAAAGTCAACAATTATTAATGACTTGCTAAAGTGGACACCATTAGTTGATGGTAGAGTTGGCAAAATTCCATGAACCTTACTGCACAAGAAACTCAATCAACATGTTCACCACCCACTAGGTTCCAGTCCTTCAAACTTTATCTTATTTTATCTTTAAAATCATTCTTTTGGGTAATATATGATCACCCCATCTTACATACAAGGAAGGTAAATATCAGCAAAAAATACAAACAAAAAAAAAACTGAGTTTGCTCCTGGGGAGATTTCTGGTTGCAGGTCCAGCTCTCTTTCCTGTATACCTCAGTAAATAGGTAGTAAACATACCAGCCAGCTGTAGATCCCCAGACTCACCAGCCCCAAAGAAGCTATACTAACAGTAATCATTTAAATTACTCTATCTCTTAGCCCTTTTTCTGCTCAGGTTGGGATCCATCCACCTGCAAAGGAACTAAAGTGTTTCTTGAAGACATGATCCTGCAAATGTTGGCTCCTACCTGGACACAAACTCTGACATGTTTCTTCCTGCCAGGCCTCTGCTGGGTGCCAGGTATAGTCAGGTCAGACAGGCACTATCATTTTCAACTTGAACTTTGTTCTCTTGTATTATAGCAAAGAATCAATATCTCTCTCTCTCTCTTCCCATTCTATCAGAGAAATACCTCAACAAGGCTATTATGATTTTCTAAACAGGGCTTTTCATGAAATCATTTATCATATCATTTTTATTTAAAATGTTTTGTCCCTGCACCCCCCTATCAGCATAGTACTTGGGCACAAGTCAAATAAGAAAGCAAAGATCAAGTACAGGCTCAGACAGATCTGAAGGACCAGCCGTCACTGGAACACATCTCTCCCATAGGAAAACCAGGTACTATTCCATAGTCAGCTTTCTCATACCCAGATTCTTCCTCCACAGAGAATGCCCAGGAAAAAGAGGCCTCTGAACAACTAACCCATCAGGGTTTGCCAGGCATCTCTGAATCTTATCTGAGGCCATCCCCAAAATAGGTCCATAAGATAAATAGAGAGCCTATGTTCCTTGACTTCCTGCTACAGGACAGCCCTATGTCAGGTACTGTGCTTATATTATTTATTCTTCTTAAAACTCTGTGGGTAGGGATTATCATCTTCATTTTCATATAAGAAAAGAGAGTATTGAAACCTTTAAAATACCTAAAACTGTACAGATCATAACTAAATTATCAATATTTTGCCTCAGGTCTTCTGTCTCAGAAACCTACTGTTCGCCCCTCTAGATCAACCTCTGTGTGTGTGTGTGTGTGTGTGTGTGTGTGTGTGTGTGTGTGTATGCGTGTCTATGTTTCAAATAGTTTCCAGGCCATTTTACTCTCCCCGCAAATAATTATTTACATTTATCTGCCCTGTGCTATGTTTAGAAGTACAATTTGAAAAAACAGACACGATCTCAGAGAGCTTAACAGTCCAGTGGGAAAGATAAACAGGAATCAAATTATTATAAACATATATAATCTTATGCTCACTGATATCAGCCTCCCTGGCCAACACATTCATTGAGTGTGTCTACATCAGTCCAAAGGAAATTTGTAAACACAATTCAGGCTTTGTTTTCCCTAGAGATTTCTCACTCCCTCCATTCATTAATGAACATATATTGGTATTCATTAAAGAGGAGCAGGGTTTTCCCAAGGCCAGCTCTTGGATTCATCCGAGTCTCAGTGTGAGTGTGGACCCTGTGATGTATCAATAGCAATTAGTTCTAAAGTGGAAATGACCTTGGGAGACACAATACCGGATAGTACAGTCACGGTAAGGTATACAATCTGAAAGCAGAGAGAGAACTTTTGCCAACGGCATATGTGCAAATATTTCCTATGCTATCATTTTACCTCAGGCCAGTCCTGGATGAGAACTATGACTTCAGAAATTGGATATGAGTTTAAAGTTTGACTAAGGTAGTTTTATTTCCATTTTATAAGCCTTGTATATAGTACAGGCACTTTCAACTGCCTTGGGAAAAGGTATTATAAATGAAAGTTTAGAACATTTCCTTTGAAGGAAATCTCTTTTGTTATTAGACTATCTGGGGAAAGGTTATTTACGGCCAAATGATTAGGAGGATTTTAGGATAATTGCTGCTCAGTACTCCGGTTTAGAATTTGAGGTTGAGGTTTGAAAGGGCAGAGTTGGCAGAAACTTTATGACATCTTAAATAAATTATGAGAGCACTCTTACCATATTTAAAAGAGCATTATTTCTCAGAACCCATGAGAGTGTCTCTTGAGAACATTATATGTCTTTAACTGCTGTCACGCGAGACAGGTAACCTCGTTTCCAAGACCCCTACAAGGATGGAAAGTGGCTGGTTCAGGTACCTAAGATCTTCAAGGAAGAATAGATATTTTCAAAGGATAGGTCCCAGAGGCTTGACCGAGGCCAATGTTACATGTAATAAGCTGTCTGTGGGTTGGACGAAGTGAGCCTTCTTTTCTATAAGCTGTGATTCTGTTTCCAGAGAAAAGCTGAGAGATGAAGTTGGAAGGAATGTGGTTTAGAACTTTAGTGCTGTCCTCTGTGGCTTAGAATAGCCAAACATCCAGAGATTTGAGAGGGAAAAAGTAGTTTCCTTAAATTGAGGAGAAAATGAAGGCATGCTAAGTACAATGCTTACCTCACAGCGTGTCGCCCGAGCTGGCCAGCCCCTGAGTGCACAGAGCCGTGCAAAGCACCCACAGCAGTAAGAGGCCCCGGTCAGGAGGAAGGACACTGCCAGGGAGCAGAGGACTCGTTCAAACAGCACGACTCACCAATCCAGTTGTGCCTCAGCCCTGCTTAAAAGCCTTCCAAGTCTCCAGATATCCACAACCAGAATGAAACCCAAACTCTTCTGCAAAGCACACTACATCTATGAAGATTTCTAGGTACCATTTCCGCTTTCCACGTTTGGTGCTTCAGGAGACCACTTCGCGTCCTGCCACCTCTCCCCCAACCTTTGTTTGAATGCCTGCTTGTCTTTCAAATCTCAATCTCGATTTAAATGTGAAGTCCCTTTCCCTGCCAGTGTCCTTGCTCTCGCAGGTGGAGTCACTCAACCCCTGCCCTCACTCCCACTAGGGCAGCTTCCTGTCACCTCTCATGGTCATCATTCACCTGTCACAACGGCAACATCCCTGAGAATGTGGCCCCATTGTGTGGAGAGACCTGTAAGACGACGACTGCCGGTGGCCTAAAATGGCGGAGGGATGGGAAAAACCTAACCTGTAGAGATAGCTGCTCCCCAGAAACAGATGACGCGCTAACTGCTTGTACTACATTAGGCAACCTATAACGGAGCCCCTTCCCTAAGCCCGGGGGCCCCCTCCTCAGCCGGTGAGACTCAGTGCAGAGGCGTCCCTCCAGGAGGGTTTTAGACTCTGTAGGGAAGATGAGACAATTAGGCTTTCTCGCCTGAGGGCCACGAGGAGCCAGATTATTTTGAGTAAGGATGATTAGTCAGGCAGGTGTCCGTGCTTTCTTAAGTAATGGTCATTAGGCGTGATTCAGAGCCACTGTTGTTCTGGCCACTACTTAAGGCTTTCCACCCAGGGGGACGCGGGGGGCGCTTGCTCACCTGTCCTCCGCAAGCTGCCTGCAGGGCGCCCCACGGGTCTGTCCGAATCCCGTGTGAACCTTCCTGCCTCAAACCCTGGCAGTACAGATTCCATTTCAGGAGAAAGAAGAGGAAGGAAGAGGAGAGCTTGCTTTGTTCTGAGCTGTATCATTTCTACAATAAAGTGCCCTTGATCCTTCCGTTGGTGTCCTCGTCCCTGCTGGTCAGCGGCCCTGCGACACCGACACCATTGTAGGCTTCTAACTTATTAGTTGTGTCCGACTGGGAGAATGACTGAATTACTTCATACCTCAGTTTCCCGGAAGCCTGCCAATTAGGCCATATTTGTGTTTTAGAAAATAAAAGGATAAAAATGATGTCTAGAATGGTGAAGTCAGGTATAAAGGGACCATACACGCAATTCAAAACAGAAAAGGAACAATTTAAAAGTCAGGACTCCAAACTAAATTGACTCAAGGAAAACTAAGCCTCTGATATCTCTGGAGATACTGAGAAGGGCAACCGGGTTGGAGTTCAAGGGAATCTTATTAAAATATTAATAAATAGGGCAGCGCCTGTGGCTCAGGGAGTAAGGCGCTGGTCTCATATGCCAGAGGTGGCAGGTTCAAACCCAGCCCCAGCCAAAAAAAAAAAAAAAAAAAAAAATTAATAAATAAGTTTGTCTAAAGAAATTTAAAGACTTAAAGTCATTTGTCCAAGCAATAGCTATATATGCCTGTGTTTGCTAATATATGTCCTGAAAATCCTTATTTTTAAGCTCTGTCCCAGGAATTAGCTAAGTTTTGTCATCCTTTCAGCAAGATTATGTCAGTACTGTAAGAAAGATAGATAGATGATAGATAGATGGATAGATTGATAGATAGGCAGGTGATGGGTAGATGACAGATAAATGAAGAAAAGAAAAAGAAGAAAAAGAGATAATGAGAGAAAAGGAAGAAAGGAAGGAGGGAGAGAGAGAAAAAAGAAGAGGGGGGCAGGGATAAAGAAGAAAAGAAAAAATCAAAGCTGGACACCTAGTCAGGCCCTTACAAAGCTCCTCTGGATAAGTGCAAGTGACTCGGCGCTAATCCATTCAGACAGCAATCTCTTTAGAGTATGCCCCAAGCATTGGGCCTGCCCCAGGACTGTAGCTACACAGAGGAATGGAAGGTTCAGCCTTCAGATTGCAGCCTAGAAACTCCAAGGACTAGGAGTAATGTGAATCCCAGCCTCTACCTGGTCCTGCATACGCCTCTATTTCTTGATCTAGCATAATCTTTACGTGATAAGTAGATATTCTATTCTGCGGTCTAAAACTGGTATTTCCACATCCATGTAGTTGATTCCACTTCGGCAGTTGTAGGGTCCTGAGAAGGATTATTGCCACTTTTATTTTATAACTTCTGACACATCTTTAAAGTTCAATCATCCAGTCAGAATGTGAACCTTTGTTACGTCTGAAGGAGAGGGATACTGTAATGCTATTGTTCAGCCGGCTTCTGAAAAAGAATGTCATAACTAAGGAAGAGATCTCTATCACCTTCACATTGGCCTTCCATGACCTTAACTATAATCCATAGGTATATAATGGCACAACCTCCTTTCAATGTGAAAAAGAATGGATGTAGATACAGCAGTGTTATAATACGTCCTTAGCTATGAATGTGCCTTCTTCCTGGATGGAATGGAGTCAGCTAACCAAAATTTACCCATTAATCACTCAGCAGGCCTTTGGTGAAAGATGGAGCATGTCTATTGACCCATGTCCTCTGAACACGAGCTTTCTCACTTCCTTAAATAAAGTCCACATGTTCCTTAAGTTCCGCAAAAATACAAACTATTTAGGGATGGCATCTAAGGAAAAAAAAATAAATAAAACTTTTCCCCTGGAGTGGTCTTTCAAATTCAATAATACTTCCTGACAATTTTATTCATTGATTTGGAATTTTTCTGCCCTCTCTAGATGGGAAGGTCAGTAAGTTTTCCAGACCATGAAGTGTTTCTTCCTGCTAATATTTAGCAGTTGCCCTGTTGGTGTAGGCTCAAACTCTCTCTCTCCCTACTCTACCACTCTTATTTCTAGCATCAATGTTGGGTGCCTGTTGGATGGAACACCAATAACGATGGCTGCATTCCAAGACAAAATAAGGGAAAAGAGGGAGACACAAAAAAGGAGCCTGGTGGGGCGGTGCCTGTGGCTCAGAGGTGTAGGGCACTGGCCCCATATGCCGAAGCTGGCAGGTTCAAACCCAGCCCTGGCCAAAAACCACAAAAAAAAAAAAAAAAAGAGCCTGGTGGTTATAGGTCTGCTGTTTTTTTTTTTTGTTGTTTATTTGTTTTTGGCCAGGGCTGGGTTTGAACCCACCACCTTCCAGCATATGGGGCTGGCGCCCTACTCCTTTGAGCCATAGGCGCCAACCTCATAGGTCTGCTTTTTTAGAAGATCTATCCAATAATTACCACTTCCATGTGTCAAATAATTAAAAAGGAGACCTGGATATTTAATATTTTACCTATTCCACCTGGAGTAAAATCTGGGTTCTATTTGTAAAGCAGAACTGAAAAACTCAAGATAATTTGGTAACTAGGATTTTTTTCCACAGAGGAAATGCCTGCATGACTCAGGATGTCAAGTCATTAGTTCACAGCAAGAAATATTGTTCCTTTATATAGAGTAGGAAGAATTGAGGCAGAAGGTCAGTTACTGCATTAAGACCTGTTTGCCACATTCAGATGGGAGTTGCCAAGAACTGAACCTTATCTAAGCAGATGACCACAGTTAGACAAGTGAGGAAAAAGCCAGGAAAAAAGCAAAACCAAAGAGGAACAAATGCCAGTACAGCAAGGAGACAGAAGCGAGAGAAACAAATCAGGTCCATACGCCAAGAATGTTTAGAGGGGATGCATCTGCACAGCTAAAAATAATCCTTCTATGATCAAGTTTCTCAACCTTGGCACTATTGACATTTTAAATGAAAGAATTCTTTGTTGCAGTGGCTGTCCTGTCTTGTGGGGTGTTTAGCAGTGTTCCCAGCCAGTCACCAATTGTCAAATACTCTCTCCTTGGTGTGACAATCAAACTGTTTCCAGGTACTGCCTCATATCCCAAGACATAAGGACCTCAAAATTTCCCCCTGCTGAGAACCACTGTGCAGGAAGCTTTGTTCATGTTCCCACAGGATTTGTTATTGCAACCCTAGGAATGCCTTCAAAGCACTGAGCAGCTACTAAGAAAAATGACGAGGGTAGAAACTAATAGCCCAAAGGGGCTTGAAACTTTTGTATTGACAATTTTCGCTTACATTCCCTGTATCTTATCTCAGGCAATGTGGTTGTTGAAAGTGCTGATAGTGGCATGGTAGAGTTGGAGGCGACCTCATTAGGGAAGGGGTCAGTAAGGGAGTGTGGGTGCCTAGTGGGAAACCCTGATGTACCCCAAATACAGTGTGACCTAAAAGAGGGGGATCCACAGGTTAATATTTATAGAAATTTGAATCACAAATACACACAAAACAACATATTTTATGAGGATACAGACCTATTAAAGGACATTTATCAAATATATAGGGGGAGGACTGGGATTGGGGCTAAAAGGGAGAAATTAATTTAAGAACAAAGCCTTGTAAAGTAGAATAAGTTAGTATGCCATAATTAAAGAGTATAATTAAGGCCAGGCACAGTTGCTCCCACCTGTAATCCTAGCACAGGATGGGTTAGATGCAGTTGCTCCCACCTGTAATCCTAGCACAGGCCGAGGTAGGTTGATGGCCTGAGCTCACTAGTTTGAGACCAGCCTGAGCCAAAGTGAGACCTTATCTCTAAAAAACTAGCCATCTGGCCATTGTGGTGGGCACCTGTAATCTCAGCTATTTGGGAGGCTGAGGCAAGAGGATCACTTAAGCCCAAGAGTTCAGGTTGCTGGGAGCTGTAACGCCCTGGCACTCTACCAAGGGTGACATAGTGAGACTCTGTCTCAAAAAAAGATAAAAAGTATAATTAAATTACCTCTCAGCACTTACTGTTCAATAATTATTAAAAGAAAGATAAAATGACACTATGACACTGAATTTTTTTTTTTTTTGAGACAAGAGTCTCATTTCCCTGCCCCTGGTAGAGTGCTGTGCCATCATAGCTCACAGCAATCTCAAACCCTAGGGCTCAAGTGATTCTTTTGCCTCAGGCTCCCAAGAAGCTGGGACAACAGGTACCTGCCACAATACTTGGCTAGTTTTTCTATGTTTAATAGAGACAGAGTTTTGCTCTTGCTCAGGCTGATCTCGAACTCCTGTGCTCAGGTGATCTACCCACTGTGGCCTCCCAGACTGCTAGGATTACAAACATGAGGCACCATGCCCAGCCCTGAGCTTGGTGTTGATAATTTTAAATAACTAGCTATTTTGTCAGCATTCTTCTTGTAGAATTTGTATTCTCTCTCCCTGGATATAAACCTGGAGCATCGGAAGATCACACTTCAGCTTGATGAACAGTTATTACCACTGAACTTGCTCTCAGATAATTGAGAGTATCCAAGATTCCAATCCTGAACTAGCAGGAGTTTCTTCCAGATTAGGGCGTGGAGGCGGAGATGACATTTGAGACACAGATGGCTCAGTACTGAAGTTTCTTCTTTATTTCTTGTCCTGGAGTGATGTTGTCCCGCTCTTTGAGCCCTTCATTATGAATGACAAAAGTGATTAGTCAAGAGGCATTTTTCTTTAATTTCAGAATATTACGGGGTACATGTGTTTTGTTTATATACTTAACTTTTTCAAAACTTGAGTCAAGGTTATAAGCATGCCACTTATCCAAATAGTGTGCACTAGGCCCAATTGGTATTAATTTACCCATCCATTCCTTGCCCCTCCCACCAGCTTGATTTTCACTGAGATTCACTTCCATATGTGCACCTAAGTGTTGATTGATTAGCTGCAACCTGGTATGGAATTCATCTCTCCCTGCCTGTGATGTTTCACTTAGAAGAATGGTCTCCAGATCCTTCCAGGTTGTCATAAAAGACACTAGATTTCCATTTTTTGATAGCTGAGTAGTACTCCATAGTGTGCATATTCCACACTTTACTAATGCATTCATGTATTGGTGGGCACTTGAGTTGTTTCCATGTCTTTGAGATTGTGAATTATGCTACTACAAATATTCACGTGTAGGTGTCCTTTTTGGAAAATAACCTTCTCTCCTTTGGGTATATGCTTGGCTGTGGGATTGCTGGGTCAAATGGTAGTTCTACTTTTAATTCTTTGAGGAATCTCCATACGGTTTTCCACAGAGGTTGTACTAGTTTGAAGTCCCATCAACCATGTATAAGCGTTCCTTTCTCTCCACATCTATGCCAGCGTCTGTTGTCTTAAGACAGTGATCTGAGCCATTCTTGTTGGTGTTAGGTGATATCTCATTGTGATTTTGATTTGCATTTCTCCAAGGATTAGAGACATTGAGCATTTTTTCATGAGTTTGTTGGCCATTAGTATACCTTCACACAGTGGGTAAAAGACATGAACAGAAACTTTTCCAATGAGGAAGCATTGCTAAATGGCTTTGTCATAAACGTAATATGCAAGATAAACACCTGCAGAAAATCTCCAAGATTTTCAGTGTTAATACAGAGGAAAGACTTTAAAGTAGTGACATTGATAGCTCCCTACTAACAGTCTACATTCTGGATAATCATGGAAGCAATAGTCTAGTTATGGACTGCCCAGGTTTGCAGAAAGAAGAAATAAACCACTACCTTGTTTGAGCCACAATTAGTTGGGGGTTTTCTGCCCCTTCCAGATTAATCTAATCCTACCTAACCAAGGGTTTATCATTCTCAAAGGGTTAAAAACTATGATAATTCCTTAAATTAATCTAATTTGTAAACTTCTTGAGGTCAGAACAATCTGTTATTTGTATTGTACAACACTATACCAGTTACCTACTTGGAAGTCAATATGTATTTTGATCTTAAAACATTTCTAGTAAGTATCTGAGTCCCACCTACTGTTGGAAGCACTACTTTTCTGCTCAAGTTTTTCCATTTAATTTATTTCTAAATTGAATGAAAGTCTCTCAGGCTGCAAATCCCAGGTGGTAAGCTTTTGTCATCAAACTGTTGAATATGTCCCAAGATATCTATTTTAACCTCAGAATCTGATCGGGCTTCAATATTGTTTCAGGGTTGATTAAAGCTGTATACAATTATCCTGCCCTTAAAAATAGAATTGCCTTTTTATAACAGAAAAGATGCTCCCTTTATTGAATCTCAGTGAAAAAGCAGGCAGATGACAAGCCGTCTGTCCCAAGATAGGGTTTTAGATGGGAAATTACTATACATGAAAGGATGTCCCTTTTTTCTACTCTGGCCAAATCACAACTGCCAGGATTCAAAAGGGTTACAGTAAGAGTGTTGAAAGTTTGTATATAATGACAGTTACAACAAAGACCATTTCAAACCTTTTTTTCAAGTTTCGCTATCCACCCACTTATTCTCCATCTATTTTCCACTATCTCACCAAATACCAGCTCTAGGTTACATTTGAGGTATAAAAATCTCCTCGGTTTTCTACTGTTATATCCCCACATGTCATTAAGATAAAACAAGCACTGTTGGACCAAAAGTCTCTGGCTAGTTTTGTATCTTACAGGAAAAATCTGAAATTTGAGTAAAGCAGTCATTTCAGTAAAGACTTTGGAAATGAGTCCTTTTCCTTTTATGGCCACTTGTTCCAGTCATTTCTCTGTTCTCTGGCAAGTCTAAACGACAACTTAAACACTTTTGTACTTTGTTCAAATCTTGGATCAGAAAAGTTATTCAAGGACATCGATCTAATGCTTAAAGTTCCATCACTTTCCCCAACAAATTACAGCCTCTGCCAGAAGCAGAGAGAAAGTTACCACCCCTGATGTCTTGCTGGGAAGGAATGTTAGCTCCCTTCCATCTACCCTAATGGCATGGAAGGGCCTGGAGCCTGGCGAGCTGCGTCAGCAAGGCCACAGGAGTCTCCACCTCTGTGACTCTGCCCAAGAATTCTGTCAAGAGTCCCAGGCGATCCTCAGTCATGTCACATTTGGTTGTGGTGGCCCCAGTGCTGACACAGACTTACAGATGTATCAGCTGTGCCAGTGTTGACTTCTTGGATCCTCACAAGGAAATCGTGACCAAGCTGCAGGACACCTTGCATTTCGGCAATGGGAGACAGAGAGGGAAATAGGGAGACAGGGAGAAAGAGAGAGAGAGAGCACAAGAGAGAGAGAGAGAAGGCAGGAGTGAGGGAGAGAGAGGAGGGAGGGAAGAAAGGAAAGAGGGAAAATGAATAGAGAAAAGAAACAGGGAAGGCTGTGGCGGGTAGGAGAGCGAAATTGCCTAGAACTCTATATATCCTTAGACCGTCTACACCGTTGGAGGAGGAGTGGGGAACCAGACTGCCTGAGTATGAATCCCAGCTGGGCCATTACCTCACTGTGTAATCTGCAGAAGTTACCTGCCTCTCTGTGCCTTACTTTCCTCATCTATAAACGTGAAATAAGATAACTTTACTCTTAGTCCTATCACGAAGTCAAGGAACTAAAATTTATAGAGCATTTGGAACAACTACAGAAATGTTTATTGAAGTTTCAGCCAATGGAGGACCCACCAAAGTCCTAGTTTCTTATTAAAACATGGCCTTTAGATTCAAGCATGGCTCTCACAAGATTTTAATCCTATTTCTATTTTCCAATACAGCAGTCCTCCCTTACCCATCTCACTTTGCATGATTTCAGTTACCCACAGTCAACTGCAGTCTGAAAATATTCAATGGAAAACTTAGGAAATAAACAATTCATAAGTTTTCAATGGTGCATTATTCTGCATAGAGCAGTGAAACCTCACACCATCCTGCTCTGTCCTGTTTAGGATGTATGTCACCCCACTTTGTCCACACTGTATACCCATGCTGTGTATCCACAATGGAGACACTCAGCAGGTGTGTAGGTTACCACGCTGTTCTTTATTTGTTTGTTTGTATCTGTTTTTTCAGAGACAAGGCCTGGCTCCAGCTCTATGGCTCTGATTCTGTTGCCCAGGCCAGAGTGCAATGGCCCCAGTGAAACTCATTTGAACCTCGAATTCCTGGGCTTAAAAGCCTTGGCCTCCCAAAGTGTTGGGATTTACAGGTGTGAGCCATCACATCGAGCCTATAATTAGTTACCACTGTTAATATCTCAGTGTGCATAATTTTTTAAATTAAACTTTATCAACGATGTACATATGGGGAAAAACATAGCTTATGTAGGGTTCACCACTATGTGCAGATTCAGGCATCTGCCGGGGGTCTCCACAAAAAGGCTTTTTTCCCTGCCTGCAAACCTTTATCAGAATACTCATCCATTCCCTCTCATGCTCAGGAATTTCTTAAACCTAGTGGTCAACCCAGCATAAGTCCTCTCCTAGGCATCTCCTCAATCCTAAAAGAAAAAAAAAATGGTTTGGAATAATATTGCCCAAGCTTTGAGGGAAACTGTACAATGTAAGTCAAATGTTCAGGGTAACATCTAGAGATGTGGCTGGCCAAAAATAGGAGGGGAAAAATATACGTAAAGAAAAAATGTGACAGCCTGTTAGTTGTTCCTACGAAGTCCTTTCTTGCTCCTCTTTGCTCCAAATATGAGAGTTTAATGGGACATCCAGTTGCCCAGGTAGAAATACATTGCCCATACTCAGGAGCAACTTGAGTTCTCCCAAGGAGGGTATGGGTGAAAGTGTTAGGAGCGACTTGGGTGCCATTTGCTTAAAATGACACCTGTATTTCCTCTCTGTCCTCCTTCCCACTGAGAGTAACCAAAGACACCCAAGGGGTAAATGAAACAAAAATATGGGAAAAACCTGAAACCCTGAATGAGCATGTAGGGCAAAGTCCCCCACTATGAACTGGCCACTCTCTTTCACACATGAGAAGGAATAGACTTTTATTCCAGCCATTTGACTTGGGGTCTCTTTGTTACAGTAGCTTAGTTTTACCCTAACTCATACTGGAGAAGCTCACTCTTTGGTCGTCTACCTAACATACAGATCATTACCTCTGGAAACAGTGTTAAAGCAGCAAGAGAATGGAAGAGTTTCAAAGAAAAAAGGTGTTAGAAGGGACTCGTGGCTCTATGTATAGAATAGTGTTTGATGTCTGAGAAAAGACGCTTCCCTCTCTTGCCATAAGATTAGAACGAGATTCTAATTCAAAGGTGCAATGCAAAAGAAGACTCACAGGGAAAGCATTAAGGGTAGGTGCTAAGTGAACTCACAGACTGGTATGGTGTCCATTGCCACCCACTCCAGTCATGCTCCTGGTCTAGGAAATCCTCAGGTTGGTTTATAGAATCACAGCAGAGAGACAATATTCCAGGTAGAGCCGTGGGGAGGTAGCAAGTCTCCGGAGGAAAAAATGTTTGCACCACTTGGGCGTGCAGATGTGAGAATGTCTGACAATGGTCTTCATGCCTCATCATGACACAAGAACAGCAGGACTCCACTGTGCCCAGAGTGGCTCAGAAGTCAGAAGTAGCCATTAGACCCAAGGGAATCTGTGAAAGAAAATTCAGATTGACAGAGCAGCATCCTGTATAAACTGACATCTCAGTTGATGCCAGCCAGAAAATAGGTGGAAAACCAGAGCTCTCCAGCATAAATTCACTGGTGTAAATAAGCCCCTGGAAGTTACACTGGATGCCATGAAAGGTAAAAATGATCTTCAACTATACGTTTCCAACCTACTAGAGTAGGGTGCTTTAACTTAGTGTCTAGAACGTGGATAGAGGAGAAACAATATCTTCATGTCTACTAACTTCTGACTGAGATTTAGCATTTCTTTCAATTATAAAAGGAGGTTGCAGAGCAATTATAAAAGGTAAGGTGGAATCTGCCACCAATAGAATCATGGCAACTTTTACATTACATTGGAGTTGTTGCAGACATCTCCGAATATCATTTATGTCCATCACTACAAAATGATGACAATCAGCAGAACCACCTTCAGGTTTTATTTATTGTACATTCATTTAAAAAGCCATGTTCGTGGATTTCTTCCTGGTGAGGAGTTTCACTCCACCTGTACCCAGATGGAATAAAAGGCACACTGGTCATAAAAAATAATAATAATAAATAAATAGGCATGTCCATTATTCCAGCACACTTGATTTTTTTAACTATTGAACACATAGTTTTAATTTTCAGAAAATACTTAAAATTTAAACAATATTTTTCTTTTGTAGGTCTATGTATTTTATTTTGTCCACTTAAAAATTTAGGGACAAAATTAAAAAAAAAGGGGGGGGGGGGCCCTGGGCTTGGCCACACTGCCAGAGGGTTCTATGGCACAATAGAGTCAAGACCCCACTTTCTAGAGGGATGGGAGTTCACAATAAATACTGAGCTGAGTTGAATAGAAGAACAAAAGAGGAAAGGGAGAGAGAGAGGGAAGGAAGAAGAAAGGAAGGAAGGAATTTATTTCCTGTGCACTAGAGTTTGCGGATGGAGATGAATTCCTAGTACAGTTGCTTTTTAAGAGACAATGGTATAGTCACAGCAAGCTAGATCACTATACATGTTAGTGAGATAAATTTATTCTCTTGAGAGAAGGAAATATTTTCCCTGAAAGTCAAATGTTTATGCTACTGGTTCTCAAACTTCAGTGTGAATACAAATCACATGAGGAGAACTTCCAGCACTGTGTTGAATAAAAGTGGTGAAACTAGGCAACCTTGTCTGGGTCTAGTTCTCAGAAAACTCCAAAGTTTCATCTAAGAGACTAGAAAACTCCAAAGATTCATCTAAGAGACTCCTGGAATTAATGAATAAATTCAGCAAAGTCTCAGGTTACAAAATCAATGCACCCAAATCCGTAGCTTTCACATGTACCACAACAGTCAGGCTGAGAATCAAATCAAAGGTGCACTACTTTTCACAGTAGCAACAAAGAAAATAAAATACCAAAGCATATACTCAACAAAGGCAGTGAAAAACCTCTATAGGGAGAATTATGAAATGCTGAGGAAAGAAACTGCAGAGGACATAAACAGATAGAAAAATATACCATGCTTATTGATTGGTAGAATCAACTACCAATGACTATTCTACCCAAAGCGATTTACAGATTCAATGCAACGCCCATTAAGATACCAAGGCCATTTTTTGCAAATCTAGAAAAAAATAGTTCTACACTTCGTGTTGAACCAAGATAGACCCCAAATAGCCAAGGTACATAATAACAACAGAGAGGGAGGCCTCATTTTACCAGACTTCAAGCTATACTACAAGACTATAGTAACCAAAATAGCACAGTACTGGCACCAAAAAAGAAATATATACCTATAGACCAGAACAGAGAATCCAAGGATGAAATTATCCTCATATTTTTTTATAAAACATATAAAAATATACACTGGGGAAAAGAATCGCTATTCAATAAATAGTGCAGGATAAACTGGATAGCCTCATGTAACAGGATCCATACCTCTAACCTCTCAAAAAAATTAACTCACGATGGAGAAAAGTCTTAAACCTCAGGCAGGAAACTATAAAAATCCTAGAATAAAATGTTGGGAAAACTTTTATTACTATCAACCTAGGCGAATAATTCATAAAGGAGACCCCCAAAACAATCACAACAACAACAAAAACAAATAAACGGGACCTGATACAATCAAAAGAACAAATAGACAACCCACAGAATGGGAGAAAATATTTTCATGCTATACATCTGATAAAGGAATTATAACCTGAATCTATTAAGACCTCAAACAAGTCAGCAAGAAACAACCAAACAACCCCATTAAAAAGTAGGAAAAAGACATGAATAGAAACTTTTCAAATCAAGAGATACTCATGGCCAAGAAACTCATGAAAAAATGCTCAATGCCATTCATTGTTAGGGTAAAGCAAATTAAAACCACAGTGAGATGTCACCTAAGTTCAATGAGAGTGGCTCAAATTAAAAAGTCTCCATAAACAGGTGCTGATATGGATGCAGAGAGAAAGGAACTCTTATGCACTGTTGGTGGGAACGGCAAACTACTACAAGCTCTATGGAAAATTATATGGAGATTCCTCAAAGGACTTAAAGTAGACCTGCCATTTGACCAATAATCCCATTGCTAAGTATATATATCCAAAGGAAGAAAGGTCATTTTATAAAAAGGATAGCAGCAGACAAATGTTTACAGCAGTACAACTCACAATCTCAAAGAAGTGGAAAAAACCCAAGTGTCCGCCAATACAAGAATGGATTCATAAAATGTGGTATATGCACACTATGGAGTACTAGGCTGCCATAATGGGCAATGGGGATCTGGTATCTTTTGTGACAACACAGATGGAAGTGGAAACTATACTTCTAAGTGAAATATCACAAGAATGGAGAAGCAAACACATGTGATCATACCAAGTAGGAACTAATCAGTCAACACTTAGCATGCACGCACGGAAGTAAATCTCAAGGAAAATCCAGCTGGGGGGAGGGAGGAGGCGAGGAGGGGTAAATTCACACCGATTGCGTACAGTGACCACTATCTGAGCGAAGGGCACATTTATAACTTTGACTTAATCCGTCCAAAAGGCAAAGTATGTAAACAAAACATGTGTACCCCCTAATATTCTGAATTTTTTTTTTTTAAATATATTTCCTGAGTCAGGCCCCTTCTCTCTATCACCTCTGCCACTCCGGTCCAAGGCACCCTCATTTCTCACCTTGTTGTATAAACAAACTATTTTTAATTTCTATGTTAAATAAATAAATAATAAATCACCTGGGGACATGTTGATAATACAAATACAAGGGTCTATCCCCTGAGATTCTTATTTCATTTGGTCTCTGCTAGAGATCCAGAAAGAATCACTTTTTTTTTTTTTTTTTTTTTGTAGAGACAGAGTCTCACTTTATGGCCCTCGGTAGAGTGCCGTGGCCTCACACAGCTCACAGCAACCTCCAACTCCTGGGCCCAAGCGATTCTCTTGCCTCAGCCTCCCGAGTAGCTGGGACTACAGGCGCCCGCCACAACACCCGGCTATTTTTTGGTTGCAGTTTGGCTGGGGCGGGTTTGAACCCGCCACCCTTGGTATATGGGGCCGGCGCCCTACCAACTGAGCCACAGGCGCCGCCCCAGAAAGGATCACATTTTAAAAATGCTGCTCCTCGCAGCCACAGCTGCACCATCATACACCCAAATATGTTGGCAGGGGTTGGACTAACCCACAGCAAAGGGGAAATCAGAGAGCAGCAGAAACCTGCAAAAAAACCTCAGGGAATAATGGGCTTTTTATTATCTTCCAAGCAAACTTTACCTCTAGGATGCTCCTCTAAGAAAATGACATTTTCTGTGTTACCTTTTAAAAAGTATTTTCTATCTGGTACGAATTATTACTTCAATATTTCTATTATTTACTTGCTTATAAGTTCCTAGAATATTTACAAAGTTCTTATTTACTACAAAGAAACCTAATTGATCATCTCTCCAAATTATTCCATGTTTCTAATTATAAAAACCTAAATTAACAAGGTTCTCCCTGCCTCTATTCCTCTGTCATTCATGGAAAAGAAAACTGAATTAGTTAGAAACACAAACAGCTCTCCAGCCCAGGACTCTTAGCAGCCTTTCAGGTGATTCTGTTGCTCACTGGAATTTGAGAGGTCCCACCCTAGACTTTTCTCTCTCCTGCCTTCTCTAAATAATCCCAGCCTATTGTGGTCATAACTTCCTATCTCTACTATCAGTCACCTTTTTCTTCATTATCTCAGTCCAGCCATGATCGTATTTCATCTATTCTACGGAATAAGCCTCTGTTCAGTCTCCCTGTCTTTAATCTTGTTCCTTCCATACCCACCCTCTAGTGAGAGCCCAGAGTTATACTTCTAAATGCTAATTTGCTCATGAATGTTTCTAATTAAAATCCTTCAAATGCCTGCAGGATAAAATCCAAAGGCCCTAACTTATTATCATCAGAATCTTCTATTATCTGGCCTTCCTTTGGGGCTTTATGCCTTGATAAGCCATAGCCCTCCCCCATTCTAATATCTGTTGGCCTTTGCATACGCTGTTCCCCCTGCGTGAAATGAATGACTTAATCCAGAAACTTGGACATACAAAAGAAAATCGTTCTCATCTATTCCCTAAAGTAGAACTTCCTTTCCTTTTCCTTTCCCATTCTAACCAGTGTCTTCCATCTTATGAACACTCTATAGCAAAAGTAAAATCTTTTCTTTCTTTTTTTCTCTTTTTGGTATAGATTCAGTAAAGTTTCACTTCTCAAGTGATCTCCCATGATCGCTCCTGGCAGATCAGTTTCTCTGTTCTCTGTGTTCCAATGCTCTCTGTATGGAAGCTATTTTAAGGCCTTCTTATGTACTATTACAATTTATAATATAATAATCTTTCTCTTGGGAACAAGGATAGTCTTTTTTTTTTTTTTCACTCTGAAGTCCCAATAGCCCCAGTAGTTAGCACAGAACCTGGTCCAAAGACACCAAATGATGTTGATCAGGAAAACCTATGAATGAATGAAAGAGTAAATGAATGTCAAATAATGTGCTAGAAAGAAAAGCTCAGACTAGGAAGTTATTTGCAACGTGGGCTTCAATTTCTATTATTGGTTACAAACCAGTGGCCAGCATTCAAATACTCTCCATGGAAATGTTTTATTTTGTTAATACAGTGTTTTAATTTTTTTAAATGCTTTTAGTTGGGGCTTGTACCTTCCCTCCAGTTGACGACTCCCTCCATCCATTTTTGTCTTATCTCCATCAGATTCACACATCCATGTTACTGTCGTAACTCATGAAGGCATGTGAGTCCACCACCAGCCTTATCCACTAGTGTGGACCCTGGTCCTTGCCTCCTGTTTCTCAGCCATATCTCTTTTACACTGTTGCAGGTGCTGCCCAAGTCATCCCCTGCGCCTCCCTCTGACATCTTTAGATACTTATGTACACATTCCAGAGCTCTCAGACTCTCTCCTTAGCCCTCATCTTGAGCCTTTCTGCTGAGTTTGAAATCTGCTGCTTCTCTAGTTTGTTTTCACTGTATCTTTCAACCAAATACGCTTCAACATTTCTCTTCTCATGGTCCTAGTTTATTTTCCAATCTCAAAAGGCAAGGAAGGCAAACTGTAGGACCCAAATACCAGTTCTGACACATTCAAACCATTTGACCTTGGAACAGTCTTTATTTCTAAGCTCAAATTCTTCACACTTAAATGGAAAATTATACCTTTCTTATAGATTTATTGCAAGATTTAAATGAGAAAGTATAGCTAAAACATACCACATGGTTTCGGTAAACTAATAGAGCCTTATTACATTCTAACTTTCTCAAGCTCATTAAGGCAAAATAGCTTCACTAATCCAAGGTAACCATAAAGTTTGTGTGCAGTGCACATTATTTTAAATCACACATGAACTTTATGGCCACACTATATAGCTAAAATAAGGAATAGGTTAAGTATCCCTAATATAAAAATCTGAAATCTATATTTCTCCAAAATCTAAAGCTTCAAAGGAAATGCTCACTGGAACATTTTGGATTTGAGATTTGTGTATTAGGGTGTTCAACTGGTATAACACAAATATTCCAAAATCTGGAAAAAAAAAAAATCTCAAAGCAGAGACTCCTCTGGTCTTAAGCATTTCCAATAAGCGATAAACAATCTGTATTTTTCCGTGACCTTCTACTATGTATTAGTATATTCAAATAAGTTATCAACAAATTTTTTCAAAGGATAGCTACAGCCTGGGAGTTAAGTACTGTCAGTCCTTTTGTATAGAAAGGGAAATTGAAACTCAGGGAAGTCAAAATATTGGCCCTTTGTAATAAATATCATACATCAGAAAGGAATGCTTCCAGATGCAAGCAATGAAGGAATTATTTTTATCCTACAGCAAAAATATCAGATATCTGATAAATACGGGGTTGTCAGGTCAGCGGTTCAACAAATTAGGGGCCCTGGGTCAAGGTCACTGACATCTTCCTCTCCTCCCCTTCATGGTTGAACAATGAGTACAGCCATTTTATCCATTTTCAGATCCAGTACAGGATGGAATAGGAATGGTGGCAAAAAGGAAAATAACTTTCTTTTCATGTTGCTCTCTCTTTTGAAGGAAAAAGTTTCCTTAAAAATGCCCTGGAGGCAAACCCTTGCAACTGACTGGATAGAATTGGGTAGCACAACCTTGTCGGAAAGGAAGTAGGAAGCTAGAATCTTATTTTCTCAACTTCTCATGGGGAAAGAGAAAGAGGCTAGGAGTGGGAAGCCAAAACACAACAGTCCGCCACAGGTAGGCTTGGAGAACAGGGCTGCTAATACACATTCTTTGATTTCAAAGGCCATATCCTTTTTATTACTCTTTGCTTCCTTTTCTGTTACAGGAATGTCAATTATTTTATAGAAATTTAGCATATTAGTAAAAAATCCAAACTAATGTTTCTATTACCACATTCTGAACTCTTTCAAAGAAAACCTACTTTCCCTCTCTAGTGACCTATGATAAAAATGTCATGTTATAAATAAACCATGGTACCTTTATAAAATACAGATATTAGCTCTCTTGAAAAGATATTTTCCATTTGATGTGAAAATATGTAAAAAAATATGGATGATGTTATAAAGCAGAAGTCATCAAATTGGCAGCAGATTTCAGATATATTTAAAATTGGAGGGGGGTGGATTATAGGCTTTTAAAAGATCCATTTCATATTTTTGATCATACATTCATGTAACCTAGGTAACATGTTTCCACTACATCTTTCAACCAAATATGTCTTCAACATTTTCAGATTTCAAGCCAGAATCTAATTCCTAAGACTTTTTGTGTTTCCTTGAAGACTAGATTTGCATTTCAATGTATTTTAGCAATCCACTGATATTTATCAAGATATAAGTATATAATTGGGTAGAAAGGTACAATATTTTGAATTTTTAAGACTAAAAATTTACTTATTAATTAGATTTATTGTTAACATATAATTCAGATCTAAATTTTATTCCAAGTTAAAATTGTTATTAAGTTTTATGACTAATAACTGTGTTTGCTTTATTAAAGGCAAAAATAAATGAATGTCTATTTATCTAAAAATTAGCAAGGAAGTTAGTTACTTTAGAACATAAGAGAACCACCTCCTCTTCTAGTCTGAAAAATCACCTCAATTAACTGTACTAGTTATTTATGATGGAGTAGTTTCTCCAATTTAATACTTCATAGTCTGATCTGTGAAATACTTTCTCTTTGTTATCAGTTTATCAGGAAAAGGTGGATTATAAGTATTGTGCCCAGATTTGCTATCTAAAGACAAAACGTTTATAAGAGAATATTAAAGCAATATTATCTGTGAGATTGCTAAAAATATCCTCCCCCATAAAAAAATAAAAAACCTTTAAGTGTCTAATAGAAACACAGTTTTTACTGCAGATGGTTACCAAATACTAACTAAATGCTAAGCATGATTATTGATCTCAGAGCTGTCTGATGAACAAAGCTAATTTAAGACTGCATTCATTAGAACTGCATTCAGCTCTGGAAAAGAAAACCAACTAAGAGTGGCTTCACTATCTAAGAGTTTATCATTTTATACAAAAAGAAACTGAGAAAAGGCAGCACAGGGGAGGGAAGGCACCTCAGGGATGTTACCAGGGCCCAGTTCCACAATCTAAATTGTGTCAGACCTCTGGCCTCATACTGGTTGCCTCATTGCTTCAAGACAGCTGCTTCCCTGCCGGGTAATCAGTCCTCATTCCAGACCAGAGAAAGAAGAGAGGTGATGTGAAGGCTGGCCACTAGTCCTAGAGACACCGCTGTGAAATTTTGTAACACATTTTAAAAGCATCAATTTGAATCTCCTCCTCTTTAAGTCATAAATGAACTGAAATACTGCGTGGTCAAATACAGTGTTTGCCACAGGTTAGCCCATCTAGGACAGTCAGAACAAGTCCTCTTAGTCCCTGGTCTGACGTCAGCTCCACTGTGCTCACACTTTCTGGCTGTTGGTCCGGCTTCCTTTGGAATGCCAATGTTGATAGGACTGGAACCTCTTCACATCCTGAAGGAGAAAGCCCAGGAAAAGGCTGAGTGTCTGGTTCAGAAGAAACTTTATAAGGATATGTAAGATTCCAACGGATATCAAGTCAGTAGGGCATCCTTCTCCATCATCTACAGAATCTCTGAGCACCATGGCAACAAAATACCACAGCATTAAAAACAATGGTGGATAAAGCAGTGGTCAAGTTCTGATGACTGTGGGAGGAAAGGCAGGGGTGGTGAAGGGAATGGAGAAAAGAGAAATCAACTCAGAACACGGAGGTTCTTGGCATCTATGTTTCTTAACTTTGTGGACCACATCAAAGCACAGCGACCAATGCAAAGCTCTTACTTGACATCCTAGTGCTGTATAAATAGAAAAGAAAGCTCAGAATTGTCATTGAAATTATACACATGGCCTAGTGCTTTAACCACTACCAAGCAGAATGCATAATTCTGGTTTGACCAAGATGAGCACTAAACTCTTGGTATCGAAATAACTGGGTCATGCAGCTCAGAAGGGTAAATATCAACAAAGAGTGGTGCTTTGTAGTTTGTCAGAATTCTTCTTGGGAAAGCTGAAACAGATCCTGCTACGTGTATGACAGATGGCCCCAGCACGTCTTCATGCTTGGTCAGATGTTATTAATCTATGACCAAAGGAGCAGGTGGCAAACAGAAACCGCACAATTTCCTTCAGAAGTTGCCCAAGCTACAGAGAAGTCAGAATTGGCCCAACATGTTAGAATCTCCACAGTGGTTACTTTTAATAACTATTAAAATAACAATTTTTAAGCAAATGGGAATGAGGAACTGACATTTTATCTCCATTTTCTGTGTCTATGAAAGAATCCATTGAATATTTAAGTGAGAAATAACTCACTTAAATACTCACTGGACAAAAGTAATTCTAAAATAGAACATTAACTCCACCTTTAAAGAAAAATTCATTAAACGTGAGTAGTTCATTACCATGAAATTCATTTGCTTTTATTTTATATCATGGATAAGAGTGTCTCCAGTACAAAGCATTCGGGCTACAGTTTTTACAGATAAAAATGCATTGGGAGTGTAAATTAATCTAAGCTAAAAACTATTTCACTCCTGGCTCACTTTTGTGCAGCCCTTGAACCTGATGGGTCAGTACATCTGCAGGAGGATCCTTCTCCTGCAGGAGGGTCTTGATAGGCATCATCAGTCCACATTAGTATAGTTCTGTAAAGCAGTTCAAATGATAACATGGAAAATTGAAACCTTAAATTTATGATCTGCAGTTACTGAAATGTCATGGTCAAACACTATTCAGCATTATCCAAATAGCTTTCCTTCATGTTATTTTTTATATTAGTGAAAGCCATTTATAAATGAAGTCTCATTTCAAATTATCTTTGTGTTTAGATTGTTGTTCTAGCCTAAGAAAAAAGGAGGGAAAAAACACTAATCCCTTTACAAATGAAAATTACCTTCTCGTGTTCCAAAGTAATTTAATCTAAATTGTGAACTTTGGGGAAGGTGGGTTCAGAAGGGAGAGATCTCATCCCATGGGCTGATGGGGTAACAGATTTATCTTACGCATCTGGTGCTCTAATTCATGAGGACTCAAAAGTCTGGACTTACTACTCATAGCTCACAGCCAGCAGCAGGCCCTTTAATGCAATAAATTGTGCTGTGGCAAAGCAGTAAGATAATAAAACACAAGGGAGCGTCCAAAACAAACAGAGAGCTACGAAATGAGCCTTCAGGAATTGGAAAGGAACGGCTGTTCAGTGTCTTGGGAAACCGCCTGAAGGTGAGGTTTGGAAGGTGAGAGGAAAGGTGCCGTGCCCTCACTTTACCCAGCTTACAAAGGAAAAACAGCATTCCAGAGCGAACAGTCTACACCACAAATACCAAGTCTGTTTCTTCCTATGCAAATGATAATCAAAATCTGCTTATCTGTGTGTTTTATTAAAATAGATCCACCTCTGGAAAAATAAACATATAGCTGTTAAAATTTTATATTTGGAGCAAACTACTGAATGCTGTTAGATGAACCCACCTGAGATCTGTTTTTTCACATTACTCAGCCACTTCTCTGCTCCACACAGAAAGCAGTGTAGTATTTAGGATTCAGAGACCAGATCCCGGCTGGCATTTTCAATAGCCTGAACGCATCATTGGCCTGCAGGGAATTAGTTCCCTGCCACTCTTCCCCTTTAAGCTTAGCCCATGACACAGACAATTAGAAAACCCCAATTAATCATATGGTGGTGAAAATATTTCATCATAACTTGCTCTTGAATTTCAATTGGATTGAAAAAGGACACATGAAGGTCATTACTAATATTTTCCCTAAACTTAGACCTTGAATGAAGTGTCCTAGGCATGTTTTGTTCCTGCAATGCTTGAATGTTTGAATGTTTCATTATCCTTGCAAAACTTCTATCAAAGAAGCTATTGGACAGGTTCACGTTTAAGAGCCTTAGAAAGCTCCATCTTAACAGCAATTAATGAATCTACTAAAAATAATTTACAGAGCCACAGAAAGAGTGTGCATGAAGGTGAATAATTCTGATGTTTCTGTCTCCTATAGGCGAGATAAACAACTTATCCTCGTAGTTGATTAATTCGACAAAACCGATGAACGGTTGACTAATACTGAAGCAACCTGGATATTATATAAGGAGATATTTGATGTATTGTATGCACCAGGGCATTGGTTTTTTGTGTGTATGTGTTTTTTTTTTTTTTCTTTTCTTTTGATTTAAGGAAGTATAGTTAGGGCTACAGGACATTAGAGTCATGACCTTACTCTGGACTATCATGACAAGTTTACATTAAAGGTGGCTTTAGCAGAAAGTGAGGAGCTTCAGCAGATACCACATAGGTCCAATCCTCTCAAGAAAGCAGAACATGTTCGCTGATAACACAATATCAGTGAGGTTGCATTATAATACAATGTGGCTACAGAAACACTGGGATTGCTAAAGCATCTGCCACCTGCTAATTACGTAATCTTGGCCAAGTTTTTTAAGCTGTTACTGCTTTCTTATCTGTGACATGTGGATGATGATATCACCTGAGATTGTTTTCAGGAGTAACTGATAAGTAAATATTTAAGTTGACATTTTGAATCAATTAAAGCAAAAGTACCAAATAAATAACACCACATGTGGTCATAGTAAAGAAAGCCTTCAAATCCTTAAAGTCTGGCACTTTCTTTCTTGAAAGAAATTTACGAAAGATTTCACCCAACCCCCAAATTTTCCATAACATAAGCTACATAATATCAAAACTTTAATCTCAGGCCTGTTTTGGTCCCAAACTACACTCAGATAGTCCTTCTGTCCCTCAGTCACCTGGGAAGCCCCACGGGGTATTCATGCCACCCTGCTGAGGCAGACTCTCGAGCACCTGGGCTGCATTGCCCACCCACTCCTTGACTGTCTCCATAAAACAGTCAAGAGAGTCTCTGTCCAAGCAATTATACACAATTCTTAAATTAAGCAATACACTATTCTTTTTTATTTTTTTATTTCGGGTTAATGCGAGGGTACAGATGATTAGGTTACATTGTTTACATTTGTTAGATAAAGTCCAAGTTGTAGTTGAGTCCTTCACCAAAGAGGTGTGCCTACCCGACATCGTGCCCATTAAGAGAGCAGCTTGTCAATTCCCCTGCCTCGCCCCTTCCCTTCCTCCTCCCCCTACTTGAATTAAATTTTTTTTTTCTCTCCTCTGGGTGTGAAGTTGTTCATCGACTGGTTTCATAGTAACATTTAGTACATTGGATATTTGCTTTTCCATTCTTGTGATACTTTATTAGGGAGAATGTTCTTCACAACTCCATCTAGGTTAATACAAAAGATGTAAAGTCTCCATCTTTTCTTATGGCTAAATAGGATTCCATGGTATACCTATACCACAGTTTATTAAACCATTCATGAGTTGATGGGCACTTGGGTTGATTCCACACCTTGGCGATTGTGAATTGAGCTGTAATGAACATTCTAGCTCAAATGTCCTTATGGTAAAATATTTTTTTTTCTTCTGGGTAGATACCCAGTAACAGGATTACAGGGTCAAATGGAAGGTCTACATTTAGCTTTTTGAGGATTCTCCATACTTTTTTCAAAGGCACTTTTCTTATTTCAGATTAATAAAAGGGTACAAATGTTTAGGTTACATTGTTTTCTTTTCTAAAGTAAAATTCAAGTTGCAATTAAGCCCTTCATCCAGGGGTGTGCTGAACACCCCCACATTGTGCACACACACACACACCTTCATCTTTCTCTCCTCTCCCCACTCGTTCACTAGAATATACTTGTGTTTTTCTTTCCTGTGGGCATGTAGCTATTTATATATGGGTTTCATATAAGTATTGAGTATACTATATATTTGTTTTATCATTCTTGAGATACTTTACTAAGAAGAATGTGTTTCAGCTCTGTCCAGGTAAACACAAAAGATGTAAAGTCTCCATCTTTTCTTATGGCTGAATAATATTCCATGGCATATATACCACAGTTCATAGATTGTTGGGCCTTTGGGTTCGTTCCATATCTTGGCAATTATAAATTGAGCTGCAATAAACATTCTAGTGCAAACGTCCTTGTGGTAAAATGACTTTTTTTTTTTTCCTTCTGGGTAAATACCTAGTAATGGGATTACAGGATCGAATAGAAGATTAACTTTTATTTCTTTGAGAATTCTCCTTCTTTCCATAGAGGTTGTATTAGTTTGCAATCCCACCAGCAGTGTAAAAGTGTTCCCTTCTCTCCACATCCACACCAGCATCTGCAATTTCAGGATTTTGTGGTATGGCCTATTTTCACTGAGGTTAGGTGGTATCTCAGAGTGGTTTTGACTTGCATTTCTCTGATGATTAGGGATGATGAGCATTTTTTCATGTTTGTTGGCAGTTCATTTGTCATCTTCAGAGACGTTTCTGTTCAAGTCTCTTGCCCATTTATAAATGGGTTGTTTGTTCTTTTCCTCCTGATTAGTTTGAGTTCTCTGTAGATACTAGTTCTCAGCCCTTTGTCAGATTCACAGCATGCAAATATCTTCTCCCATTCTAAGGGCTGTCTGTTTGCTTTAGCTGTTGTACCCTGGCTGTGCAAAAGCTTTTTTAGCTTGATCATGTCCCATTTATTTGTTTTTGTTGCTGTAATTGCCAATGGGGTCTTCTTTATAAAATCTTTTCCCAGGCTAATTTTGTCAAGAGTTTTCTCCACACTTTCTTCTAGAATTGTTATTGTTCCAAGCAATACATAATTCTTAAATTGTCCCAAAAGGCAATGGTCCCATTATGGCCTTATTATTCCCTGTCCTTCCAGAAACAGAAAGGTAATTGGCTCCTACATTAACCATCACAATAAATTACTTAGGGGGCTGAAGGAATATATGTTCTAATGATTATTTTAACAAAAAGTGTAGGTCAGTAATTTTTAAGAATTTAGGAGTCTTACAGTAATTTTTGACATAGAAAATAGAAGAAAAACACTTGGATACATTTGGCTGAGTCATACTTCATCCTGGTTAGTGCAAAATGATAATAATACATTGAAGATTTGTTTTTCCCTATGGATGATGACAAAACTACAGTCTAGTGCCATTAATGCATAGAAAAAGAAAATTACGTCTAGTCTTCTGGGTACTTCAGCTACATTTGGATGTTCAGGGAAAATGTTCCTCCCTCAACTTGACTATGAAGCTTTCCACCTGAACCTCACCCATGGGATGGCAGAGAAAGAAATAAGTTTTAGTCCAATAGCATCCTCCCACTCCAAACTCATCATTTGCCCCATCAGATGAGGTAACACAGATCTTCCCCCTCTGTACTCCTTCACACAGTTGGCCGGGGGTATACTCCAGAGACCAACACGCTGTTGGAGCAGCAGATGAAAGGGGGACCCATACGTCTGTGTCCTTTGTGCAACTCATCACTGAGCCTTCTAGCACCTGCTATTGAAGAGTGCAATCCGTCCCTTCTCTCTCTCTCCTTTCAATCAGGGTTCCACCGTCTTCTCTAACTAACTCTTGGTAAATTCTATGGGCATCCTAAGATGTAGCTTAAGCAGTTTGTCCTTGGTCCATTTCACTCTCATCAATGGTTATTCCCTAAATTCTGATATCAAAGTTTCTGTTGTCAAATCACCATTTATGATCTGTAGCCTTGAGCAAGTGACTGAATAGCTCTGTGACTGGGTTTCCTGATCCAACATGTGGAGAGGAGGAAAATAAGAATAGTACCTATCTTTCAGAGTTCTGGAAGGATTAGATAATGAAGATAAAGTACTTTGAAAAGTATGTACCATATATAAGTGCTGTATAAATGTTTGTTTCTGTTGTTGTCATTGTTGTGTTAAGAAAGTCACCAGCCACAGAGCCAGCTGGGAGGTTCTCCACCTTTTCATGGAAGCTGTGGGAATGCCAAGATTCTATTATCTAAACTTTATTATCTAAATACTCCAGCCAAAGGAAGCTCAGAGATCCATCTCACATCTTATCAAGCTATGCCATGGAGTTTCTCAGTTGTGACTAGCTCCAGATTTCAGGAGAGCAGGCTGCAAGCCAGACTTCTCACAGAATCCCAGGATGAACCAATGGAATATTCTCTCCCAATATGCCCTTCAGTTTGCATAATCACTGTGTGCAGGCTGAGGCCAGAGAAAGGAGATGGGACTTTCTCTGCCTCCCAACCCTTGTCTCATCCCTCTCTCTCTTCCCCCTCCTATAGCCTCAGATCAAGGAAGTGATTTTCTAAGGAGAAACTGTCCAGACCCTCTCCCAAGTGAGATGGGGGTGAGGGTGGGGGGGTGGGTGAGTAACATTCTAGTAACATTTATTTCTAGAACTAAAGTGCTGATTGCAGGTGACTGCATACTAAGCTTTTCTGGGAAAATTGGCTATAAGATGGATCTTTTGAAACTATAATGAACAAAACAGGAGCCACAATACCTTAATGAGAAACTGCTTGGTGTAGAGTTTCTTACAGACTTTGTCTGCAGGAAATGCCAGTTTCTAGAATCTGTGATCAACAAATACCTTTCTTTAAATAATATTTAAAAACATCCTTTTAAAAAAAAAGGAGAGAGAGAACAACTTGGCTCCTCAAAGAAGCCTCCGAGGTTTATCAAGGGAGGACCATACACACACACACAAGATCTTTCTATTCAATTCTACCAACACCACAGAGCAAAATCTGCTATTCTGATGAAAGGGAAATGCTTTGGAACTTCCCCAGGTTTTCACTAAGGTATAAAAATAGAGAATGTTTGGTCGAACACATAAATCTAGAAATAACTTAATAAATGGAACTCACTCTGAGAACCACCTATCAGCAAACTATTGCATCTTTTAATAATATCACCGATGATGGCTTCAGGGATAAATTGTACTACCTCTTCTATTAATGGTACAGCCACAAGTACATTATGTTTTATCTTAAAAGTTTTATGTGTGTGTCTGTGCATATGATGAAAATGTTAAGCAGGCTCAGAGTCAGGAAGAAAACTTGGGTAACTAATTGTGTTGTGCACTTTTGTCTGCAGGGTCATTCATTAGCTGAAATTTCACAAAAGCGGCAGGCCTAACTCATTAAAGCTATTGCTGTTTTTTAATAGAAATAGTTCATAACAGTTTAACAAAAAAAAAAAGGCCTGGGGAGAGAGGGACTTTACCTAACAAATGCAATCAGTGTAACCTGGCTTATTGTACCTTCAATGAATCCCCAACAATAAAAAAAAACAAAGAAAATTAACTCTGAATTTATAGCACTGTAACTTAATAAACACTGGTAATGCTTGTCCAAAACATACAAGATCAAAAATAGTTCCACATGGCTTGATGACATGCAGTGATTAGGACAGAGTGGGGACAGAAAGAAATCAGTCTTAGCCCTGAAAGAGATTCAACACACCCTTTTATCCAGCCTGTCCCCTTCCTTCCTCCCAACCATCCCTCTCCTCTCCCAACACACGTGTCACAGATGTGATCACTGAGACCAAAAGAAAGAAAATTGCTTTCTCTAGGTTATGTATTTAAATATTATAACTGACAGTCAATTGTCACTCACAGCAGGAAAAAGGCAAAAGCCAGAGAAAGGAGCTGGGCCTTTCTCTGCCTGGCCCTTGTCTCATCTCTCACTCCCTTCCACCTCTTGTAGCCCTTCAGAAGCTGCTGTCAGAAGCTTTTCTTTTACTTTTCCTTCCTATTTAGTGTAAATGACAAAATAGAATTAAAATGTGCATTGTATCGGACAGCCATAAAGTTCGTGTGCAATTTAAAATAGTGTGCATTTTAAATTGAACTTTATGACCACCCTGTGGAAGATGAAGGGACATCCTTATATATCACACCCTTAATATGTAAAGAATTTTCTACTCATTAGTAAAAAAAAGTTAAGCATTCCAAATGAAAAACAGAGAAAGAACACTAATCAATAATTTTTAAATAACCAATAGGAAGTCTTGATAAATGTTCAATCTTAATAGAAAGCAGAGAAATGCAAATTGAGACAGCAAAATACCATGTTCGCCCTCCCCGCCCCCCCAATTGATCAAGAGTTCTTAAAGGTTAATAATTCGCTATTGCTAAAGGTTAAGGGGTCCTTTTATATGCAGGTGGTATTTGTAAAAACCAGTGTGACTCTCTTATCAGTGATTTAGCAATATGCCAAAAACATTTATGTTCCTTGACCTACTAACTCAATATCTAACCATTATCCTAAGGAATTAATTAGAGCTGTACACCAATGTTATACAAAAGAATGTTTTCTGCAATGTTACAGGAGTGAAGAATTGGAATTAATCTAAGTATGCATTAGGAGGGTTTGGGTGAATATATTTTTGTTTTACATTTACTCAATTGAGTACTTCCCAGTAATAATTATATGACAAAATAAATTTCATAGCATAAAAAATGTTTATGAAACTATCAAATTATAAAAGAAAGGTACAGTGTGACTTAATAAAATGGACCTATCAATAAAAATAAAAGCTATGACCAGACAAACTAGTCTGTTATGGACATTTGTGTGTGAGTGTGTATAGGTAAAGAATTTTTGTACTTTTCTTTTGGTTCATGAGAGCAAGAATTTTAAATTAGAATTATAGAGCTGGACAACATCCTCTTATTCATTTTTTGTTTCTTTTTTTGTAGTTTTTTTTGGCCGGGGCTGGGTTTGAACCCGCCACCTCCGGCATATGGGGCTGGCGCCTATTCCTCTGAGCCACAGGCGCTGCGCCCCTCTTATTCATTTTATAAATGAAAAAACTAAAGTCCTGAGTAGTCACAATTCATCTGAGATCACACAGTTAATAGCAAAGGTTGTGTGACAAGGAAGGCCTCGTGACCATCAGTTCAGTGATCTTTGTAAAAAGATTCTTCAGGTTTATTTTTACCACCCTCACTTTACGTACAGTGTCTATAAGTTATTGCATTAGGCCCAGTCAGCAAATTACAAGTTTGTGTTTAATCTCCTAAAACTGAGGGAACATCTAGGATTAGGAATATTAACAGTGCAAAAAATGTGGATGATGGGAAACATTTCAAAGACTCCTTGGCTAAGGTGAGAAGTGTCCCCTAGTGAGGACATCCTGCTATCTAGGAGAATTCCTTTATCATTCTTGAGGACCTGATTCTGCCTGTGCAAGAGTCATCCTTGCCCATCTTTCTCCATAGTTAAATTTATGTGAACATTGGGGAATATGCCCTTTATATTTATAATATAGCCTATATAAAGAGGCTTTATAGCCTTTGTTTTTACTTTTCTGTTGGTGCAGTTTGGAGAGCTTGAGAATTGCTTTAAGGATCAAAGACTTATACAAGCACTACAAGGGTTTTATTCCAACTCCAAGCACTGTGGTTGAGTAACATCACCTCATTTTTTTATTATCCTTAAAGATAGTGAGTTTTCTTATTCTTTATTTATAAAGGATCGATGCTGCTATAAATTCAGAAATGTTTAATTTTTAAATTTCATTCCACCACCATTAGATGCAGTTCCATATTTTGTTTAATGAAGGGATATATAAGCTTTCTAATGTTGTCTTTACCAATTTATAAAATTTCATTTATAAATGAAAAAACTAAAGTCCTGAGTAGTCACAATTCATCTGAGATCACACAGTTAATAGCAAAGGTTGGGTGACAATACTGATTTGATTGGTCTTTAAGCTGTGTTTAACTCTGAGGCTGTTTAAGTAATAGTGTGGATACAATTCGTTGTCCAGTATTAAGTTCTTAGTCATTGATTTAAAAGACTAGGAGAGAGGGAAACTAGCTTTCAGTACAGTTGTCTTGATGGGTAAGCTCTCCAAATGAGGAGGTCCAGAAAACTCTGGTTTTGCCTCTGGATAGTGGATCTCCAGCATTTCTCTCAGGCTTTAATTTTCCTATATTAAAAAAAAAAGATTATTTTAGGAGAAATGTAGGTTTGTAGAGGTATTGTTGTGTCAGTTCTTAAACAGTTATGCTCTTAATGCTTAAAAGAAGGCTAGCGTTGTTTGAACAAAAAGTAGGTAATTCCCTCCCCCAAGTGAAATTACTTTGGTTGAGTAAATTTTTTATGCCATCTTATAATAAAAGCTGAAAAAAAAAAATCCCTTGGCTTCTATTTATAAAACAAGAAAAAATATGTTTTTCTGTATCTACCCATGATAACAGATTTTGAAAAACTCATGTAAGATGATAAAGCATTTGAATGGTACAGTATATGTTAAAAAAAAAAAAAAAGCTTAGCATAAAAGAACATTTGTTTTTACTTTAAATGTTCATTTTAAATCAATTATTTTGTACATAAAGTTCAATAATAAAAGAGACTCAAGGAAAAAAATAAAATAAAAGCTATGGATGCTAGATAATAAAATGTAAGGCTGTAGTTTTATGAGAAGGATTTTTCTTTATTATTTTCCATATATTTTACTCTGTAATAGTGAACATGTGTTAACTAAAGACACAACCTAAACAATTTAAATGACATCAAACGCTCCATTAAAATAAATCTGATTTGGTTTTCAATGTGAAGATAGGGGCTTCATAGCCGGGCGTTGTGGCGGGCGCCTGTAATCCCAGCTGCTTGGGAGGCTGAGGCAGGAGAATCGCGGAAGCCCAAGAGCTAGAGGTTGCTGTGAGTTCTGTGTACATCATGGCACTCTACTGAAGGCGGTAAGGTGAGACTCTGTCTCTACAAAAAAAAAAAATAAAAATAAAAAAAAAATAAAAAAAAAAAAAGATAGGGGCTTCATAGGGATATCATTCTATAGCTCAAATCTGAACCTGAACCTTCAGATGGTCACACTCGTTCTGTTGAATTCTGCTCCTGTAAACATAAGACAAGTGAACAAACCAAACCCAACCATACCAAACAAACCAGACAGAATTATTTTAATATTGCTGTTAACCTTTTTGTGAGTACGGGGGCAGGGAGAAGGTGGAGCAAACGGACCCAGTGTCCCTTTAAATCTTACGCATCATTTGTAACTTCCATCTCTGAAAAAGGGTCACTAGTTTCCATGCCTTTAGCACTTGATTAATTAGTAATCAGGACAGAATGGATGGGTTTTTCTGCTTCATAGGTGGTAATTATCCTTGCTGACACAGAATCCAACTTTCCGTAGGCAGCAGACACACTGCTGTCACCTTTATTCTCTGCTCCATGTTCCAATTTTATTTTAAGGTTTTGTTTGGAAAGAATCTTTGTGAAGATTTTACTCATGGCAGCCTCTTCCTGCTGTTACTTTTTTCTATCATTGGCTCCGGGTATTTGTAGGTGATACAATTGACTATTTGATGAAAGCAAGGAACCTGTGGGACAATAGCATGTAGTTTGGGGAGAGAGTAAACATTCTAAAAACTTAGTCAAGATTATTAAAAGGGGGAGGGGCACTTTGAAAAAGCTATTGTAAGAAAGATTCCCAAAATAGCACAGAAAAATTAGAAAAGCTGGCTTTCTCCCCTTTCAATTTTGCAATCAAACATATGTATAAAACTGTCTAAAGCCATAGTGTATCAGGGGCCTATTAATTAAGAGCATTACTGGAAAAACACCGTAATACATCAATTGCCATTCAGATTTGGAGAGTAAGTAACCAAATTACCAACTATAAATCCATGTTTCCGCTCTCAGGGTTGGAGAGTACTGAAAACGTAAGATAACAACAACAACACATAAGATAATAACAACTTCAAATTCCTTTCAGCAAAAGGCAAATTCCAGCTGATAAAGCCTAACATTCATGACTTAGCAGACAGAGCACACTGAGGGAATGCTGCAGGTGTCGCCCTGAGGTCAAGTCCTGCTCGACTCACAGGGCCTGCCATGTCTTTGGACTCTCCTGGCATTTGCTGCTTTCCAGCTAAAATCCTAGGATTTGGGAAGCCAGGCTCTAGAGGCATTGTTCTAAAGTAATGTAAGCAATCTTATAATTCTGTGATCAAAACTTCCTTTACAAGGGTCTACCTTGTTAGAGCCAGGAAATGACTACTTCCTAATTTCTCTGGATGCTGATGCCCTGGAGGGAGAAAAGGAATGTCTACAGGGAGAAGTAATGACTTAACTCTTAGAAGCAGAAGTGCAAGTCCCAGGTCAGAGCTGCAGGGCAGTGTGATGGTGACACTGCGGGAGCCAGATCACAATAGAAGGGGCGAATTCTACATGGCTAACCCATCCATGCCTTGGAGCAGGTGCATTAGGCTAGGGGTTAGTATAAGATACACAGGCTGATTTAGATTCTGGCATGATTTTAATAAGGATTACCCTGGAAAATGCTAAGAAGGTCATTGAAAAAAATTGTTGGAAGTCCCATTATCATGGGAATGAAGATATCAGGGTCAGCACATTTCCCAAATATGTCCAGTTCCCATCTTCTGGGAACTCTAAGGCATCTGTATGAATGAAGCCACGTGACAAGTACTATTCAATGATCAGATGAATTGTGTCCAGAGCATTGGATAGCCAGCAGGAGATATTCAAGCTTTCTGTTTCCCCGATGACATGGTGGCTGGCCACATTCATGTGAGCCTTGGCAAATGTGGAATGTAAATGTCTTGGCAAAGTAACTAAGAAAATGCCAGGAGGGCTATATCAACTAATGAGATGAAAATGTGTCAAATATTCTATGAAGCAAGTGTATGGTGCCCCATGATTATATTGATGTACACAGCTATGATTTAATAATAAAAAAAAAAAAATGGCAGCTACCTTGTCTACCTCAGTTTCTAAAGAGCTGTGATGAACCCAACTCCTGGTGGAACCACAATACACATTACTAAATAAGAAATAAAGCCTGATTATTGGAAGCCACAGATATTTGAAGTTGTTTATCATGGCATAATGTAAAATCCTGACGAATATTTATCGTTGCTTCCCAATGGATCTAGCCAATGCTAATGTTTTTCCTGCCCATTCAGGAAATCAGATCCAATTTATAAAACCATAAAAAGCAAAAAACAAAAGAAAAAGAAAAGAAAGAAAAAAGAACCCACAAAAATCCTAGAACAGTTAGAAATGAATAATGTAAAAAGAAAAGAAAAGCCGTCTTGAACCAGTGCATTTTAGAGAAAAAAATATCTGCTGGAGGAGGGAAGGAATGAACAAAAGATGTAAGCATGAGGTCAACAAGAAGAAACTTCCTTGTGTTTTCTACCATTCTTCAAAAAAAGCAGAAATAGTTGACAGAATAATTTCTTTTCATATACACAAGGATACAAATTCCTTACATTTGATACGTTGTTCTGTGCATAAAATCTACCATTCCATTTTTCCAACAGTATTGTCACTTGAAAAGCTATGGGATCTTGCTTTAATGATACAGACAAAATAAACACACTTGCAACTAGTTAATCTTTTGTCCTAAACCAATCCACCTCTCAAAAAAAGAAACGAAATTAAAAAATCGGTAAGCTATGTTAACCAGTTTGATGAAAATATTTCAAATTGTGTATAAAACAAGTGCATGGTGCCCCATGATTGCATTAATGTACACAGCTATGACTTAATAAAAAATTTAAAAAATCACTAAAAATAGTGGGATATATATTTCTATAAACATTTAATCCAGTTTTTTTTGTTGTTGTTGTTGTTGTTGGTAACAAAAATCCTCTACAGATCCTGAGAAGACACTCTGTGCTTCTTAAATTTTGTCTCCAGGATAAATGTATGTTACAACTACATTTCACAGTGAGGAAAGGGAGGTCCAGAAGCATCATGAAAGCAACTAAAATGCACTGAAGAGTCCACGTGTTAGCATTGTTCGAAGTTTCTATAACATTTGACAGAAATTTAATAATTAAGTAATGAACACCTATCGTGCACTAAACATTGGGCTAAGACAACACAACATACTCTGATGGGGAAAGCAGTAGATGACAACTAACAACAACAACAAAACAAAATTGTAAGCCCTGGGCTTGAACCCTAAAATGGGAGCAGTGAGGGAACACAGGAAGCTACGTACCCCAGCACAGGGGCCATGAGAAAGTGAGACCAGACGACAGGGTGCTGAAAGCAAGACCTTTCCAAGAACTTGGAAATTAAAAAGTGCCTGAAAATCCCCTGTATCATTTCTTCGTGGTAAGAGCATTCAAAATTCTCACTTCTGGTTATTCTGAGCATCTAACCCAGTAGATTAGGGTGCACTGAGGCAAACTGAGAACATCCAGAGATGAAACCAGAGGTAAAGTCGAGGATTCACACCTTGAAGCTCCTTTATGATGGTATGAAGAGACTTGCATTTTCAGCTGAGAAGAAGGAAATCATTGAAGCATTTTAAGCGGAGAGATCGGTGTGATCAGATTTGAGCTTCAGCAACGTCACCCTGACCATGGTCTGAAAAATATAAGCTGGACAGGGAAAGCGTGGAAGTGGACTGATTGGGAAGCACTTAAAATTGTCCTGGTGAGAGCTAAGTGTGATACCAAGCTGAAGAGAATTGAACATATTTGAGAAAGAGAAAAATACAGAATCAGAGAGCAGGAAGGACGGTCAACAGCACCCCTCATCAGGCAGCTCTGGGGTCACTGTCTTAGCCCATGTGTGCTGCTGTAACAAAATACACAGACCGGATAATTTATAAAGAACAGAAGTTTACTTCTCAGAGTTCTGAACAGTAGGATGTCCAAAATCAAGGTGCTGGCACTTGAGGTCTGTTGTAGCTTCACATGGTGGGAGGCAGAAAGGCAAGAAAGATGAACACTGTGTCCTCAGATGGCAGGAGAGTGACAGGGACAGGGCCCTCTGCTGCAAGCACCTTTTTATAATGTTATTAAGCTATCACAGGGCTTTGCCCTCGCAAAGGTTCCACCTCCCCACACTGTTGAATTTGGAACTGGGTTTCCAACATATGAATTTTAAAAGACACATTCATTCACACTCCCTTCCCTGGCCTAAGATCCTGGCTCTGCCACTTGCTATTAGTGACCTTGAGGAACTTTACCAACCTCCTTTGCCTTAGTTCCTCATGTGACAAATAGGGGTAAAAATAGTACTTATTTTATAGATTACTTTGAGGTTAGCATTTTGACTAAGGCCAGACACATAATTAGCTCCCAGTAAACATTAGTTCCTAGGTTGCAAAGAAAAGTAAGTAAAATTAAGTAGAATTCTGAGGATAAAAAGTTCATTAGTCTAGTGACTCTGAGGGAAATTATCATTCAAGAGTTATAATTGTAACTACACTGCAGTCGTCTAAGGAATAAAGGAGAGAAGGCAGAGACGGCAGGGGTGGCTAAGTCAGTGCAGAAAAAGGAGCAAGAGACAAGATGTTTCTCAGAGGGAAATGTGAGGTCCAAGAAGAACACTGGGAAAACACTTTTAAGAAAGGTGAAACTTACGGAAGCGTAAGTGCTGGAAACAACAGAGGGTGACAGAGGAGGTTCCAGAGAGAAAGGTCCTGTATCATTGTACTAATACTGCCAGGAGAGACAAAGTGGAATCCAGAGCACGTCTGGAGTCAGAAACCTCAGCAGGAAGATGAGGGGAGCTATTCCAGACTCTGACAGCACCTTGCTATCCCCTTTTACAGACAATTATTTATGCATGTCCAATCAATGAAACATTTCTAACCGTCACATGTCAAAGGAAAAAGGACAGTGACATATCTGACACATAGGACAACGAAAAAGAACGCCACACATACATGTGAGCCAAGTGAATGGTCCAGCATTATAATTTATTTTCAGCCCCACCCTGCCACCTTGCACCCCACTCCTCTGGGTGTCAGTGACAGAGTGACATTAGGCCACCATTTAAAAAGTGCTATGTGGTTAGAAAGAAGGGGAAATGATGGATTATTTTTAGCAACAAAGATGATTCTGCAGCAATTTTGCATATGATACCAAAGAAATATATATGTATCTCCAAAAATTAAACTCCTAGGATAAGGATTTATAATAAAAAAAGAACAAAGTCTTAGATACGGTGAAAGGCTAGAGCAAGGTTGAAGATGGATGTGTATATGAAATTTTTATCTGTATGGAATATTCAAACTATGGATTCTCAAAAACTATTCCACCAGGTTTTGCTACAAAGCCAAAGCTCTTAGTAGGCCTAGGATTATAATGCCTTTCAGGGTAAACATTCCATCAGGAAAGATATTCATTGAAACGCAGGCGTGTGTGGTGACCTGCAAGGCTGTGGGCAACGTATAATAGCAATGTAAGAGTTAATGGAAGGCCACAGATGTCCAAGCCCCCAGTGAACGTATGTCAAACCTCATAGTCCTATGCATGATTATGTCTAACTTCTCCAAGAGGCAATATTATAAAAACCACCATAAACAAGCTAGGTTTATATTTTCCAGAAAATGTTCTAAAGGATCATCCTCCGAATATAAGGGAAACAAGAAAAATATCCTTTCAAATTTAATAACAGCACAAAAATAATAAAAGTGCTTGCATTTTAAAAGATGATATATCACTAGAATAACAGATTTCATAGGCAAGTTTTTTCAACCTATTACATACTTATAACTGTAAACAAGTTTGGAAAGCAAGTTAAAAACATGCCTGCTGGCTTGTTTCACGTAACATAATGTTCTCCAGTTCCATCCATGTTGTTACTCATGGCAGGATTGCGTTCTTTTTCGTTGCTATATATTTCATTGTGCATATGTGCTAAAATTTCTTATCTGTTCATCTGTTGATGGACATTTAGGTTGATTCATACCTTGGCTAGCGTGCGTGGTGCTGCAATAAACACAGGAGGGCAGATATCTTTTTGATATGCTGAACTCTCCTCCAAGCACAGAAAGACAAATCTTGCATTTCTCACGCGTATAAGGGACCTCAATGTTAAAAGCACTTGCTCTCATGGACAGAGAGAGTAAAATGATAGTTACTAGAGTAAAGGCAGAGAAAGGAGATAAAGTGAGGATGATTCATAGGTACAAAAATATAGTTAGAAAAAAACAATATTTGATAGCACAACAAAGTGATTATAAACAACAAATTAGGGTATACGTTAAAATCGCTAAAAGAATGAAATTGGAATGTTACTAACACAAAGAAATGTTAAATGCCTGAAGTGATACATGCCCAATCACCCTACTGTGATGAATTCAGGTGGTATGTCTGTATTAAAACATCACATGTACCCACAAAGATGTACAACTATGTGCCCATAATGATCAAAAATAAACATATATATTAAGAATTATCCGCATGCTGAAATGTTTAGAAATGAAATATACTAACACCTGCAACCTATTTTGAAATGCATCAGAAAAGTAAGATACCTTGATAAATGTATAAGAGAATGGTTAAGATTTGTGATGACTCAAAAATGAGAAATATAGCAAAATTTTAATGGTAGAATCCCAGGCCAGCTAAGATACATATATATCTACCCTTACAATTTTTCAATTTTTTTCAGTATGGTTTAAAATTTTACATTTTCAAAATGTAAAAATTAATTTGGAGTAATCATTCCACTCAAGTTCTTGGTTTCATCAGCTACTATCCTCTCAAGAGCCTTTTTTCATGAATTATCCACTTTTATGTCTGTATTATACCACTTTCTAGCTACTGGATTGTTTGTTCCTTTTAGCACTTTAATAGTGTGTGTGTGTGCTATAAAGACACAAAGGTATTTCAATTAGCTTTAGAGAAGAAAAGTTTGTGCTGTTCATTATTTGCAAATTACAGAAACCTAACTCAATCTGACTCTGACAAAACAGAGTATTTATTCAACTTAAATCAAAAGTCTGGTAGTAGGAAATCTGGATGTTTCAGGCATGACTGAATCCAGAAACTCAAAGGATTCTGTCAATACCCTGCTTTTCTCCAAGGATTCTGTCAATACCCTACTTTTCTCCAAGGATTCTGTCAATACCCTGCTTTTCTCCAAGGATTCTGTCAATACACTGCTTTTTTCCGTGTCTCTGCCCTTGTTCTCCTGTGTCAGTGTCTTTTAGGCCACTATCAGATTACTTGAGAAGAGACTGTGTGAGGGGGAGGACTGTAGTATTGTCTGATACGTGCGTTTTTTCCTATTCTGGAAAAATTTCTACAACTAAATCTATGCCTAACCTGGCGATCACCATATCACTTGGCCACACTTGTAAGCTTCATCTATGTTCATTTTTCTTCTCCCTCACCCTCTAAACTACTCTTAGGTTCCCGCAGTCTGGATTCTGCTCCCACAAAATTTATTTTACAAAAATAACCAATGACTCCCCACAGCGAGGAAGCCAGTGGAGATGGTCAGTTTTTAATCTTACTGGTCTGAGGGCAGTGTTTGACTCTACTGAACACCCACTTTTCTTTCTTTGGACTGTCCCATTAGCAGACTCTGAGACAAGGACTTGGGTTCAACTAGTTGATTTGAAAGATTTTAAAGCTCAAGTGAGGAAGGAGGGAAAAAGTGAGAAAAAAAGGAAAGAGAAATGCCAACCAAAGGGCATTTAAAGAAGCGACCCTTATCAGCTGATCTGGATGGTGACAGCAGAGTCCTCGTGTCCCCTTGCCTGGGTTTTGCCTCTTTGAATGCATTCTTCAAAGTACATTCAGAGAAATCTACACAAATCTGTTATCACTTTTCAAGTTTCTAAACCCTTATCAGATAAAACTCAGCCCACCAAGCCTTCAGCATGAGGCCTCCCCTCTTAACCTAATTTGCCTTTCTTGTTTCTTCTTACCCTGGTCTCCGCCTGCAGTTTGGGTTCTAGTCTTCGACTGCTGTGAGGCTCCCAGCACGCAGTTCTCTTTCACACCCTCTCTGTCTTTGCCAAAGTTACCTGCTCCGCCTGGAGCGCATGTCCCGTCCTCCCCACCTGACGTGTCTTACTTCATAACCGCGTCAGGCAGCCTTTCTCCATGTTCTGCTGTATCTTGAGCAAATCTTTACATTGGCACCACTTAAAGCTGTAACATCAGCACATCTGTTGGCTTTTCCCATCTCCTATGGTAGACCACAAGGACCCCCAAAGATAAAGACCACGTATTCAGCAGGCACGTAAATACAAAAAGGAAATATTAACAGTACCATTACTGACCTCTCCCAGTATCCAACGTCTCAAGCGTACAAACAATTTATTATAATATATTGGGGGGGCATAAAGTTACAAGAGCTATTTATTTAGGGAGGTAGGAAGGAGGGAAGGGGGAAGAGTAAGACAAGCAAAGAGGCCTGTTCTGTGCTTCATGCTGGTGTGCTGAAGCCGCCAAGAGCTCCTTCGTGGAGCTTGTGAAGAAGGGAGACCAATAATCCCATTCTGTGCTCCTTGGCACTTTCCCTTGAGAATTTGCTGGGGTTCCCAGGATCTGGAATTGGCTCCAACCTCTAAGCTGAAGATTTGCTTTTATAATAAGGTACTGAGAATTTATGCTACTATTTAGCTTCCCTACATGAACTAGATGTAAATTTCCACCATCAAAATGAGTGACCAGATCTTGTTGAGCTTCTCAAGATAGTCTCTCAGTAGAGACTTTTTGGTCAACATCCATCATTCATTCATTCAACTACTATTCTGTTTTGCTTTAAATTGTTTTTTAAAATAATAAAATATGTACATGGTATAAGTAACAAACAGTAAAAAAAGATATGATCAGATGGCACCTGTGGCTCAAAGGAGTAGGGCGCTGGCCCCATATGCCGGAGGTGGTGGGTTCAAACCCAGCCCCAGCCAAAAACTTCAAAAAAAAAAAAGATATGATCAGTGCTATCTAAAATATCATACTGCAATAATAGAGATGTTCTCTACCTGCAGTGTCCAGTATGAAAGCTCCTGTCCATATCTGACTATAAAGCCTTGACTATGGATGTTGATAAAAAGAAACTGAATTTTACATTTAATTTAATTTTAATTAAATTAAACTTAAATAGCTACCTGTGGCTAGTGGCTAATATATCAAATAGTACAGGATAAATAGTAAAACTTCCCTTCCTCTTGTTTCCCCTCAACCACGAAGTTCTCCTTCTCAGAGGTAACCATACGTCTAGTAATGCTGTATGCACGTGGAAACGTACGTGTGTGTGCTTGTGCACCAACAGTCGCATCTGAGTTACACAAACCACTTTGAACCCTGTTTCCTTTCATCAACAATCTATTTGGTCACGACTTTCATATCCATATACAGGATAATCTCAAAGATAAACACTCCATAATGTTCCTTTTTATGTGTATGCCATAATTAGTCTTCCATAGATGAATATTTTCCTTATTTTAATATGTTTCTGGGGGGAAATTACTGTGACTATTTCAGGGGTACCTAAGAATGTCCACATAGTCTATGATTCACTAAGACTCACAGTCTCAGAATACAGTTGTACTAATGCTCAGGTTTATTACAGCAAAAGGATGTGTAACAGGACCGACGGGGGAAAGAAACAAGCAGATCCATGAGAGACCCACATGTGGGTTTCTCACATTCCACACAAAGATATTTTGAATGTGCTCCTTCCTTCAGCAGCACCCCCTCAAAACAGGCAGTAACGTGGGTAAAGTTTGTGCCCATGAAACCACATTAGGAACTTGGTGACAAAGTTTTCACACCGGGGACTGGGCATGTAGGTACCCCTTGACTACAGTTTCCAAAATTCCAAATTTACAGAAGGATAGCAGATTTTCAGTCTTCAAGTGAGTAAAACAGCTTTATTACTTAGGGGAAGTTTCATGTCAGTGCAGAGAACTGACTATTTACCAGCCAAGTCCCAGATGCCAGCTAAAAGCCGGCTTTGCAAGCAAGTCCTTCTAAGGCAGCAGCCTCAGGCTTCCTATGTTAACTCTTTTCTACACAATAAATATCACCATATACATCTGATTTTTCACAAGTATATCTGCAGGATACTTAGAGGTAAAAATGCTTCATCAAAGGGCATGAACATTCTATTTTTAATAGATGTTTCCAAACTGTGTGCTAACTTACACTTGTACTAGCTGCGTATGGGAATGTTCCCCCTAAGTCCCACAAACAGAGTGAAACAAATACTTTTAAATGTTGACTATGTACAGGGCAATGTTCTAGGCTCTGGGGATATAGCACTAAACAAGACAGAGGTCCCTGCTTGCATTCTGTACAAAGGACAACAGAAGAAAGGAAATAAGTGAACGAAGTAATTTCAAATAATGGTAAATCATACAAAGAAAATGGAATTATATTGCATAATATATGGTACCAAAGGGACCTACTTCAAACTGAGTAGTTGAGGAAGTTCTTTCTGATGAAATGAGCTTTGAAATAAGATCTCAATTACAAGAGAGAGAAACTGTCTCAAGATTGGGGACTCTCAGACAAGTTGGAGGAGATGGTCCATAGACCCTAATGCAGGAACAGAAGGAAGGCCTCTGTGGCTAGAATACAGTGCTGGACCAAAAGGGAGAAGAGTCCAAGTTGAAGTCAGAGAGAACAGCAGGGGTGAAACTCTCAAGAGGTTTTCTGTGTCAGTGCAGGATGTTTGGGGGTTCATTCTGCATGCTCTTGGGAAAGGCAGTCGTATACTAGAAGACCTCTGACTCTACTCTTGGCTATGTGAGATTGGGCCTTAGACCTGAAACTCTGCCTTACCCAGAGATAAATAATCCTCATAGCCTATCCTGAGCTTATCACCTTGTGTGGGAATATCTTTCCCTGTTTCAGGCTCAATTTAGTCTTCTTAATGGTGTGAGTTAAGTAATGGGACACCTGGCCAGTCCTACCACTTATCTATCCACTGTGGGAGGAGACGGGGCCCTTTTGCTGCAGCACAGGACAGGTGTGTGCAGGGCAACTTCCCTCTTGCTGGGAAGGACCTGTGGGCTGTGAGGGACAGACCCCCACTACTGAAGTTGCTGTTGCTCTGTGTCTTCCTATAGGAGCACCCTGTGTTTAACGGCAATGTGTTTTCTTTGGCGACTGCATTGCCAAGATGCTGTAGTTGCACTTCGGCTTCTGATAAAAGGCAACAATGTCACTCGCTTGACAAGACAAGTGCAATGTGAAACTTGTGGAAGATTTTAGGGAGGAAAAAAAAAGAAAAGATGAGTCAGCAACTGTGTAGAGAATGGATTTTAGAAAAATGAAAGAAAAAGGAGAAAGAGCAACTGGAAGTTTGATAGGACCTTCCAAGTAAGAAGTGATGTAATGAAACTACCTTAGTAGCAATGAGGGTAGAAGAAGTGAAGCCACCAAGACTTGCTGAGATTTGGATGTGTCTATTGAGGACAGAAATCAACATAATCTCTGTCCCTGTATTAAACTATCCTGGGACCAGGCATATTTTCCTTTCCCTATGTTAAACAGTAATGCAAATAAGCATAAAATAGCATAGCTTATTGATCAAAGAAATATTTGCTCCTTAAAGACAAGGCTGTAGACTAATAGCTTCCTTATCAAGACTTGTTTAAATACTCTGGCCTTGACATGCTTCTTGGCCAAAGTCCCTGTCCAGTCACAATCTGTTCTTTACCTTGTAAGACTTACCATAAAATTATCCAGCCCAGGTCCTAAAACCTTATAGATATCCTCCCTGAATTCCACTTCTGTGACACTGCGCACATGATTTCCTCCTTAACGACAGAAGGTCTAACTATCGCAGGCTTGCTTGATCAATAGATTTCTGTTGTCTTTTACACAGTTGAAGGTCCAGGGTGTCTGGGGAGAGAACAAGAGAGAAATAAAGAGCGTGCTCTAGAAGATCATTACCTTACCTCTATTATTCTAAAATTTTCAGAGTCTTAGTATAACATCCTAATGGAATGAGTCCCGTGTTAAAATTCAAAACACTTGGTCTGTAGCAAACCCATTGACTGAAGCCTCTCGGGGCCTTAAGCCCCTATTCTGCTAAATAATGCTAAAACCAAAAGTTTAACTCTGGCCCACCTTCAAAAAATATAAACTAATATATGTAAAACATCGAGTACCTTGAGGGAAAAATTGAACTTTATGAAGTAAAAGAACTGTATTATTTTCTGATTAGAGTGGAACTTTTAACTCCCAGACATTCAACCATTTCTCACTTTGAAGTAGAAGATAGAATGATTTTTCTGATGCTTCTGGAAGTGCCTTGAAATTTTGGTGTTAATTTTCCTTCAAATTCTAGGAAATAGATAATCATCCCAGAACCAATAGGATGCCTATTTTTAAAATAGGCAAGATCTTTACAGAGAAAAATAATGTATAAAACAAGTAACACAAATATTGGCACTATACACAACCATATATTTTATTCAGGTTATGCAAAACTGATTTGAAAATATCTCTTTTCTCAAGAGATGATGATATGATATGCTTGTTATCATAAATATATTAAAGTTTTGATGACTTTGTAATGCATAGAAATCTTTGCTCAGAAAGAAAGAGAAATAGCTGTACTTCTCTCTGGGTGGAAATTTAATATTGGTGAGCATTTCCCACCTACTATTTGAGATCTTCTTATATATTGGATGGACCCAGCAGTACAAGCCAGCATAAGTCTTTTCAATGAAAACACAATAGTTAGGCACTCAGAAATTGAAGGGCTGTAAACAGTGCGCTGTGGTGTACTGCCTTGCAAAATCTAAATACATGGCGTAGTGCTGAGTCAACTCCTGTAGGTCACTAAATAGAACTGCTGGCCAAATCTAGACAATTACTTTTTGTGTTTTTCCCCTGAACATTTCACCACCTGTCTTCGGGTCTGCCCTCTCCGATTATTTCAAGCAGATCACAAAGGAAAGATGGAAAAAATATGGCCAGCCCATATGCCAAGTTAGATCATCTCCAGAAGACGCATGCCTTATGAATCCAAGTGGCTATTTATAGACCTGTGATCAGTGATTAAAACCTCAGCATTTTGTTTTCCTTCTTACCTCACACTCCTCTCAGCTTCTCATGCTTAATGTGCTGCTAAAGGGCTCTGCCGCGTATTAGGAAACAACCTAGTCATTATCGTGGGAAGTGCTCTCTGTGCCCTATGTCTAGTTTGCCTCGTGTGTTTAGTGGCCAATTAGTCTATAAAATAAGATCAGAGACCAATTTCCCCCTGTCAACCATCAGAAAATTTAGAAATATTTCACCATGTAGAAATTAAGCAATATAGTAAAAACAAAAAGTAACTTTGAACTATTAGTGATATTTCTTTTTTATTAAATCATAGCTGTGTACATTAATGCGATCATGGGGTACAATGTGCTGGTTTTATATACTATTTGACATATTTTCATCACACTGGTTAACATAGCCTTCACAGCATTTTCTTTGTTATTGTGTTAAGACATTTATATTCTACACCTAGTAAATTTCACATGTACCCTTGGAAGATGCACCGTAGGTGTGGTCCCACCAATCACCCTCCCTCCACCTATGCTCCCTCCTCCCCTCCCTCTCCCCTTCTTCATATGAAAGCTATAAATTGGTTTCATAGTAGGGCTGAGTACTTACTTTTTCTTCCATTCTTGAGGTACTTTGCTAAGAAGAATATGTTCCAGCTCCATCCATGTAAACATGAAAGAGGTAAAGTCTCCATCTTTTTTAAGGCTGCATAATATTCCATGGTGTATAAATACCACAATTTATTAATCCATTCATGGGTCAATGGGCACGTGGGCTTCTTCCATGACTTAGCAATTATGAATTGGGCTGCAATAAACATTCTGGTGCAAATATCTTTCTTATAAAGTGACTTTGGTCTTCTGGATATACCTAGTAGAGAAATTGTAGGATTGAATGGCAGGTCTATTTTTAGATTCCTAAGTGATCTCCAAACATCTTTCCAAAAGGAACGTATTACTTTGCATTCCCACCAGCAGTGTAGAAGTGTTCCCTTTTCTCCACAGCCACGCCAACATCTCTGGTCTTGGAATTCTGTGATATGGGCTAATCTTACTGGAGTTAGATGATATCTCAAAGTAGTTTTGATTTGCATTTTTCCGATGATTAAAGATGATGAGCATTTTTTCATATGTCTGTAGGCCATGCGCCTGTCTTCTTCAGAGAAGTTTCTCTTCAAGTCCCTTGCCCACCCTGAGATGGGATCACTTGTTCTTTTCTTGCTTATACGTTTGAGTTCTCTGTGGATTCTGGTTATTAAACCTTTGTCAGAGACATAACCTGCAAATATCTTCTCCCATATTTCTGATAGATTTCAGCTGAAACAGTGATACATATGAAACAGGTGTTAAAGTAGGAAAACCAGAACGAGGCTTTCTACATGACCACAGATTTCATAACTGACAAGTGAGCAACATTAGGTTAAAAATCTGCCTATGCATTATCAATTGTTCTGAGTATCTAATGAGAATATATTTGCTCAAGTATTAAAACTTGCCCAGTAGAAACAGATACTGCATAGAAAAATAGATATTGGGAAATAAAAATTCACTAAGGGCCACATGCAATAAATTCCAAATAATTTATGTACATATTTTACCTTCAAGGATATAGAGCACAACACTACACTCATTTGCATGTAGGGACTTTGTACTCTATACAAAGAGTATAGTGGAGAAAGCGGGTAACTCCATAGTGGAGAAACTTGGCAAATGCCACCTTAGCCAGCTGATCAAGGGCAATGCCAACAGTCATAAATCATGCTGAGAGTACTGACTCTTGACATGGTATGATGAGCTTTTGACTTCTTCTTAAAGGAGGCCAAGGTGCAACGTTCTTCAGCTAGCCAGAATCTGGATTTATCCAATACCAGCTCCCTCCACCATGCAAGCCCAAGTTCAACCCCAACAGAGATCAAAGTTATGTATCTGAGGTGTACTGGTGGTGAGGTTGATGACACATCTGCCGTAGCCCCCAGGATCAGCCCCTTCAATCTGTCTCCCAAAAAAGGCTGGTGAGGACATTGCCAAGGCAACTGGTGACTGGAAGGGTCTTAGGATCGCAATGAAACTGACTATCCAGACAGACAGGCCCAGATTGAAGTGACACTTTCAGCCTCTGCCCTCATCAGCAAAACTGTCAAGGAACCACCAAGAGACAGGAAGAAACCAAAAAACACTAAACACAATTGAAATATCACTTTTGATCAGATGGTCAACATTCCCAGACAGATGCAGCACAGACCTTAATCAGGGAATTCTCTGGAACCAATAAAGAGATTCTGGGGATGGCCCACTTTGTGAGCTGCAATGTTGATGGCACCACCCTCAAGACATCATCATGTCATAGACATCAACAGTGGTGGGGTGGAATGACTAACTAGTAAAAAGTACAAAGGAAAATATTTCAATAAAGGATCATTTGACACACATACACACCCTGTCCCACAAAAAAGATAATGTCACTTTATCTTTGGATATTCCTCTGTAAAACTCATAACCTAACCCTAATCCTGAGAAAAACACCATAAAAATTCCAACAGAGGGGCATCCTGCAAAATATCTGTAAAGTATTTCTCAAAACATGAAGTTAGTCAAAAACAATGAAAGGCTGAGAAACTGCCACAGCCAAAAGGACCCTAAAGAGATAATGACAATTAAATGAATTTTGATATTCTGGACTCAATCCCTGAACAGAAAAAGGATGGCAAGAAAAAACTAAGGAAATCTGAATAAAGCATGGACTTCAGTTAACAATGCATCAGTATTGGTTCATTAATCGTAATGAATGTGCCATACTAATAAAATATGCTATTAGAGGGAAAACTGGGGTGGGTGGGTCCCCTCCGAACTACTTCCTCAATTTTGCTATAAATCAAAACCTGTTTGTATTGCAAAAGACTAAGGCAGAGGAGGTTCAGACCCAAGGAAAACTGAGGTGCCAACTGAAGAGAGATGCGACATGCCCCTTACTGAGCTTGAGGAGGCGACTGAGCAAACACATGGGCATCCACACAAGTGCAAAGTCCCAGAATCTTATATAGTAGCTGTAACAACAGTGGCTCCCAGCCAAACACTGGGTACGTGAGAATGATGACTTCAAACTACATAGTCACGGTTCCCTAAGGCAACACGGTGCCTTGCAGCAGGAGAACAGGTGAGAAAGCCTGAGCAACCCCATCTTCCCCACACTGTTGGAAAAAACGAAATGCAAATCATAATAATGCTACACATGAGCACACCTCATGCCTGGATTTTGCTTTCTAATTACCAAGGGAGAGCACTGGCTGATTCTTGAACTCGGGCAGGAAATGAAACCTAGAGTATCTTTTAATGTAAGAAAGTAAAAAAAGTGCTAAAAACCAATTTACAAAGAAAAAGAAAAAACAAGAAAAAGTCCGCAATGAAGGATGTATGTCAACAAGATGAAGAACCAACTAAAAGAACTACCAATGGCAAAACTGAAAAAAAACAACAAAAAACTGATAATTTAGCTTTTGCCACATGTGATAAAGGAAGGGCGAAGGCATCTAATGTGAATTGCAGACTGTTTACGAACCAGGCAGTATGTTAAATTTTGGGCATTCTTGCACATTTATTCCACAGAAGCATCCTCAGAGTTAGATGTGATTATCTCAACTTTACAAATGAGGAAGCTGAGGCCAGTGACTTCAGTGACCTTGCCCAATGTCACACAGGTGTCAATGACAAAATCAGGTGTTTAATCCTGGGGTTGCCTACACTCTGAGGCTATCCTTTTCCACTGCTCAGTGCTGTCTCTCATTCAAGTTCATTCCTCCTTTAGTCATAAAATTAAGTCCTAAATTGCCTGAAGTCTTCTGGGAAATACCCATTAATGAGATAAACAAATTGATGGGGAGGGGAATCTTATGATAGAGTTTTTTATTCATCCTTTAGTTGTTATAAGAGAAAAACTACAAATAAAAATGCTGCAAAGCTGAAAAAATGACTACTATGTTCATCCCAGTCAAGGTATCACAGCTAAACTGTCCCTGAACTTTAATTGGCATCTCAGCAGCAACATCTAATACTTAATCTGCCTCCTAAAAAGTGGAGTGTTTCTGCTTCATTTCTGTTTACTTAGCCTCCAGGAGAACCAGTTCCTATTACAGTACAAGTCAATAAGTAAACAGCTGATAAAATGTTGATATGACCTCATCAAAAAGGAAAGAACCGTAACATACCTCGTGAGTCTGCTCCCATCAAGCTGCCACCTTGGAAAGGCCAGAATGCAACAGGTTAAATAAAGAGAGCATTACAGAGTATACAGGAAAAGGCTTGATGTAGCACAGTAAACACAAACACCAGTACAGTGCATATTCAGTCCATATGGGTGCTATCCCAGCTTCTGCACACCTCCTCTCCCACCTCCCCGCCTGACCCCACCAGCCACATCCCCTGGTTCTCGGTTACCTTGTCACCAAAGGCCTCTGCATCCAGTTACTGCATCCAGAAAAAAATCCCTTTTTTTCCCCACTGTGTGATTGAACCCTTTCGGCCTCTTTTTTCTTTCCAAACCACCTTGTCATTCAATTAGCTGCTTTTATGTGTATTTTTGTCTTTGTAAACAAATACTGTATAGAAATATGAATCGAATTTTTAAATCCTCTTAAGATGTAATTTTTAATTTTTTCATGTATTTTAGAACCCCTAAGTCAATGAAGAATAGAGTAAGTGGTTGCAAAATATCTGGCAGAAATAGCCGTATTACTCTCAGAAGGAATCCAAGGCTCTCCAAATTGGGCTCCCAGATCTTGGAAAGTTTTGTTAGGGCGCAGCCCATGTCCAAAGATAAGATGTGTAATAAACCAAGTCAAATGTAAATGTCAGAGAAGATCTGCCACTCAGGATGAGCTGTGGGTTTTTTTTTGGAGTGGGGGGAGGCTGGGATTAACTAATAAAGATTATTGTTTATTCCTGCAAATAAATTTTGAAATAATTTTAAACAATTTTTTAGGCAAAAAAGATTGTGTGTCTGACTTCCAAACAAAAGTGTATATTTCACCTGCCTTAAAGAAGTTAGCAACAATATAGGTGACCGAATGGTAAGCAGAATTTGTTTAAAAAAAATTATTTCTAATATTTTCCCACAGTAACAAAACCGTCTGAAGAACATTTTTTTCTTATTAGATAACCGAGAAGCTAACCCTGTGTGACATCCTGGCAATTTGCCTCTCTAGACAAGGGTGGGAAAAACAAGTATTCAAACTCTAGGAAAAGCCATCTCCAGGGAAACCCCCCTGTTTACACTTCTTTGGGGAAAATGTGTGAGTACAGGGCCGACTCCATGTCTGGGCAGGTGACAGGCAGAGAAAGCTTTCAGAGGGGCCTCCTCGGCCCCTCCCGAGCGAATGCCTCGGGCAGTCATCAGCTTATTTGACTTCTCTGGTAATTGGACATCTATGTAAACTGCCCGAAGCCACATGCTACCATGAGAAATTAAATCCCTGGGAATTCAGCCCCTGGATTTAATTGTTGGCAGAGAAAAATGGCCAAAAGAAAGGGGGGTGAGAAAAGGGTAGAACTGGTTGCAGAAAGAATGGGACAGAACTTCTCTCCTAAAAGAGAAAATAAGTCAAATTTTAGCATCCAGTATTTCTAATTAAATTCGGATTATTTAAAAGCCATTCCTTTTCCTCTCAAAATTGTTTTTTAAAAAAGATTAAGCATGATGCTAAAGAAGAGATTTGGGGTTCACAAACCACTGAACAAAAAGCACCCTTTTCATATAATAGATCAAATATGAGCAAGACTCCCAGTATAGAAAAGCCTGGGAAATGTACATCCTGGACGTGAGCACAGTCAGTATTAGATTTTTTACAAATGAGAGTGGAAGAGAGAGCCAAATAGTTCTGTACACATAATTATAGACTTGAATCCCGCTTAAGAAATCTACAAGTACTCTTAGAGAACCAGTTTTGAAGGATTAAAAAAAACACTACAGTCCAGTCATTTGTTATCAAGGAGCATGCCATCTGGTAGGGTAATAAAGCTCCTTCCAAGATCAGAGCAGTAATGAATGGGGCCTCAGGGAAAGGTGGAGCCCATGTGGGTGAGAGTAACACAGAAATCAGAAAAGGCTTTATGAATGAAGCGTAGTTGAAATAAGGCATGAAAGAGAAAGAGCATTGAGATTTGATGGGTAAGATGGTGGGCAACTGTATCCAAGAAAGCAGCAATAACTAACAATAATAATGATGATGAATAAGGGGTGACTTTTAGGTACAGGGACTTGGCAATTTACATAGGGCAGTGGTTATCAAAGTGTGGGCCTGGGAGCAGCAGTGTCAGCATCATCTGGAAACTTGTTAGAAATGCAAATTCTCAGACCTCACTCCAGATCCACAGAATGAGTAACTCTAAGGGCAGACTCAGTAATCTGTGTAACAAACCCTCCAGGTGATTCAGATGCTTACTCAATTTTGAAACAACTGACCTATGGCCTGGAAAAGCATTTAGAAGGAAGAGAAGCCCCACTAAAAAGGCCGATGAGAGTGTCTGGAACATCGGGCAGACGTCTGTTGGCTTCTGCAGCAGCAAAGCACAGTCAGTCCTTCCCTAAACCTGTCCCCACACTGAAGCAAAGTCCCTGCTCTCACAGATTTCTTCTAAGGGTTGGGGCTAGAAACGTCAATGCTACCTGTCTAACCAACAGCGATCATTAAGCTATCCACCAAACTTTCAAAAAGCAGGTAAAGTTTCACTCACCACTGTGAAATTCCCATTACCGCGACACTCACCTTCATTTAAAAACAGAATACATCATTACAATAGATGTATTATGGAATTTTAGAATTAAATATTTACAATAGTGTGTAAAGTAATATCCAGCATGACTCTGCTGTCAAATCACACAAGCAAAGAACGCAGTATTGGGGGAGAAATTTCCAAGATGAGCCAAAGAATTTCGCACTGCCTTTCAAAGTGGCACTTTAAAGAAATGCTTTAAAGCTGTATCGTTCTTACACATACACACCATGGGCACAAATTTGCCTTATCTGATCTATCTTTATCTCACAAGTATTAACATCTAGAAGCTGAAGCTCAAAGAAGACATATAATAAAAATATTTACCACGAACTTGAGTGTTAAGTTATGCCATGCACTGATCTTAGCGTTCAGGTGTGTGAACTTACTGAATACGCTCAGTAACCTTATGAGAAGGGTAAAGTGATTACCCAGGGAGGAAACGGGGCACCAAGAGATTGACAGCACACAGGAGGTGGTTGAAAAGCAAGATGCAAACCCAGCCAGCCCAGCTCCAGAAAACTGGGCTTCTTCTCTGCCCTCCTCCGCCTCCCTCCCTAAGTGGCAGAGCAGAACTTAAAAGCTATTCATTCCATAGCTCCAGAGCTTTTCTACCATCCTGTTAATCCAGATGGTAACTGCTGTTAGTGTGAAAGAGATGTGAGTATTTGAGTTTTAATAAAAGTAGATGATTTACAATCTTGTCTATCTGGACTTTTATATCCGAAAACTAAGGATGCAGACACACACACACACACATTTTACTTGTGTGCAGTGATGACAGGGTTTTCTTTTTTGACTACTTAAATGAAGTATACTAATGACTCTTTGAAGAAAATGGCATTGTATGTCTTCCAAACTCCTTTTAAAATACTCTTTCTGAAAGAGATGGAGGAGCTGGAACCTGGATAGACCGGCTGTGCAGGGAGCGATATGGTGAAAGGGCGGATGCCGGACAAAACGAACACCAAGACATGTCCATGCTGCCTCTATTATTATGCGCCTAATTCTGGTGGCTATAAAAAAAAATATTTCCCCGAAGGAGCTTATGTTGTCAAGGAGACAAGCCTTACATATGTAATATACCTAAAATAATTAGAAAACACTACTAACACAGCGCTAGACTGTGTAGTGCGGACAAGTGGTTCCCATTACGTCTGAGTACGAAGATCCAGAGCCAAGTACTATTAACTGTGGACAGCTCTGGAGTTGTATATGGCAGCCCTTTAAGGATCTTTTTAAATATCAGATATAGAAAGATAGATGGATGAATACATAACTAAAATACACACTTATACAGGATAGGGAAAGGTATCCGATTCTAATGGTACTTGTCATCTCTATTGATTGAGAATACAAATATATGTGTAGATGGATTTAAGAATACCTTGGAATAAGAATGCAATTCCCTGTGGGTGTAGCACCTCATGCTTTAAGAAAAAGTTAAGAAAGAAGCATAATTGGGAAACTATAGAACTTTGGATGGACAGAGAACTGGTAAAATGTGAATTGAAAGAGTACAGGGAGGGGAGGCTGTTCAAAGCAGGGAGAGCTTGGAGTTAAGACTCAGATGCAGGCAAGAATTTTTAATTTATGGGTTCCATAGAGAGTAAATCATGTTGGAAGTCCACATTTTCATGGCTTTCTTTTTTCAGAATATAACATAGTCATGCAAGTATCTGCTTGGAATAGAATTTTTCCTCATACCTTTTTGGACAAATGTATTATGAAAGTTATTTTAAACTGTTATTTTTTAACCACAACGTTTCTAGGTTACCTAAGTAACTCATAAGAGATATGTAGGGATTAAGGCAGATCATTTTTAACATATTCTTTATGTTCTTACTAGTAGTGAAATTTTAAAGCGAAAACTGTAAAATGGGGTGGTGCCCATAGCTCAGTGTGTAGGGCGTCGGCCACATACAACTCAGGCTGGTGGGTTTGAATCCAGCCCGGGCTGGCTAAAACAAAATAACAACTGCAACAAAAAGGCAGCCAGGTCTTGTGGCAGGAGCCTGTAGTCCCACCTACTCCAGAGGCTGAGGCAAGAGAATCGCTTAAGCCCAAGAGTTTGAGGTTGCTGTGAGCTGTGACACCACAGCACTCTACCCAGGGCACCCAGTGAGACTGTCTCAAAAAAAAAAAAATAGAAAGAAAAGAAAGCTGTAAAATGCCACACACTGATCTCAACAACTCATAAGCAAAAATATGTACATACCTAATATTCTTTGTGGTGAAATCTAGGTAAATGGATCCTTGACTAGAGAGTTTATCCCCAGGACCTAGAGGGTTGCAAAGGCAGGATTCCATACAGCCTCAGTGAAGCCCCACATTACTCTTCCTATTCATTGGACCATCCACCCTGAGAAGTAACATTGGTTATTTCTACTTTTCCAAAGAGCATGAAACAATAATAAAAAGAATGATTAATTTACTCTCAAAGCACAGAGCAATACTTAGTTTCCTAAATCCTCACACTCACAATATTTTAAATCCTAAAAAAAGTTTATGCTATTTTCCAGCTTCCACTTCAAGACAGAAGTCCCAAAGAATAAAAGGGATGTTAGGCTCTACTTTGTGTCCCAAATGATCTGTAGGGAGAGTCAAAGGTGGAGGAGTTGTGTTGCTTCACACAGGAAAGTAGAATGAGGGAGAAGAGTGGTGTATTAGTCAGCTATCATTATAATTATGCTGCATAACAAAGTACCCCAAAACACAAGGAATTATAATACAAGTACCAATGTTTCTTATATTCAGGTGCATAGCTTGGTTGGGGCAACTGCTCCAGGCTGTGAGTTGGCTTCAAGTCAGGACCAGAGTTACCCCAAATGTCTTTCAAATTTAGACGAGTACCTACCTGGAGCAAATTTCTTTCTGACACTCGGGAAACTGGGTCATTACAACTAATTCAGAATCAAATGTGAGAAAAATTTAGAGCTTCTTAAGACTCTCTTAAAACTCAGAGAAATTTTTGACCTGGAAAATGTGATTCTTTACAAACAGAATTCCTGACTTCACACCCTTACTCCTCCCTTCTATATATACTTTTTTGAAGGACATCTGAATTTGTTCTACTCCTTTAAAGTCTGCTATTTGGTGGTTAAATAAAGAACTCCAGAAAAAGCTGGATGTTAAAGGAAAAAAAAAAAAAAGAAAGAAAGAAAGAGGCTCCACTTTGAAGGTAAACAGTAGACCCTGCTTTGTAAATTACTCATTCTCTCAGAACCTCAGTCTTTTGTACAGAGTGGGGTATTTTACAGTTGACAATAAAAGCAATAAATTATACTTCCAGAGTCATGAGTTCCATGTTGAGAGAAATGCTGGAACTAAATAGATTTAGCAATATCTTCCCCACAACTTCACCAAGAAAGTTTCTGAAGTCCAAAGATGAACACCAAATTAACAGGTCAATAGATGCTTATGTGGGGAAATTGCCCTAAGAAACAGGTTTCACTTTGTAGCTAACTTTCTTTTCTCTAAAGGTAAGGGGTGAAGGTAGGGAGAGATCTCAAGAGCAGGAAAGAAGAAGGTCAAGAATAATTTGTAGGATGCAGTTTTCTCCTGGAATAGGTGTAGATGCTAATAGAAACTCCTTTCCTAAGCCCTCCAATCTCTCTGTCTCCCGCTTTCCCTCTGCTCAGTAGGACCCGCCCTGTGCAAATGCATGAAGAAGGGACCAGTAGGAGTGGCCAACAGAGCCCAGGCTTTCCTGCTGGGTGCACGGGGGTCCACTATCGTGTGGCTAGTGGCCAGGTGCTGCATCCGGCCCTTTGCAGAACAATCTCTCTTGTCAAATAAACAAGCTGCTGTGACTTCTTCCAATTGCTTCATTTCAGGTGGTGAGCAGCAGAGTGTGGCCATGAATCCCCAAATCCATACCACCTCTGTTTGCCATTGATTTTTGGAATTGCTGTTACACCTTGGCCTTCAGGCTCAGGACAAGTGCCTGCACCTGCTAAGACAGCACATCGTGTTAATTGCCAAGTGCTGAAGGAAGAGGAAGGTTCTTGGACTGAAAAAAATTAACTTAGGGGCAGCGCCTGTGGCTCAAAGGAGCAGGGCGCCAGCTCCATATGCCAGACGTGGTGGGTTCAAACCCAGCCCCAGCCAAAAACTGCAAAAAAAATTAAAAAATCAACTTAGTGAGAAGTATAAGATGAGAAAAATATGGGCTACTCCTTTGGAAATGCGCCGCAAATGTGGAATGGGGCCAGCCTTGGGGAGGAGCAAGTGATGGTGGGGTCACAGAACTGCCAGCTGGATGGTTTCTGTGCTGTATTTTCTTAGTTTGCTTTCCTCACATTCTCTTTTGGTATTGACTAACATGTGCTCTTTTATGCCAGCCTATTTCAGGGGTGGAACTCTCCAGAGTAAACAGGACTTCACCAGCCCAGAACAGCATGTGGTAGCAGCCTCTAAGAAGAGACAGCCTCTGGGCAACAGGGTTGGAGCTGCTCCATGAAAAGAGATTTATCCCCATCAGGAAACTAGTAAATTTTAAAAGGAAGATTTCCCTCTCATAGGGATTATAAGGTTTTTGCTGTATAGACAAGAAGTTCCCTTGGTAGCCAAGAATGTGGCCTCTAAAATTAGAACTAGGCTCAAATTTGTAGTACTTACACTTGCATGTTCTTGAACAAGCTTCTTAATTATCTAAACTACAGTTTTCTGATCTATGAAATAGAGATATAAATCCCATCACTGGGCATCTACCCAGAAGGAAAAAAATTCTTTTATCATAAGGACACTTGTACTAGACTGTTTATTGCAGCTCAATTTACAATCGCCAAAATGTGGAAACAGCCTAAATGCCCACCAACCCAGGAATGGATTAACAAGCTGTGGTATACGTATACCATGGAATACTATTCAGCCATTAAAAAAAATGGAGACTTTACATCCTTCGTATTAACCTGGAAGGAAGTGGAAGACATTATTCTTAGTAAAGCATCACAAGAATGGAGAAGCATGAATCCTATGTACTCAATTTTTGTTTTTTTTTTTTTTTGTAGAGACAGAGTCTCACTGTACTGCCCTTGGGTAGAGTGCCATGGCGTCACACAGTTCACAGCAACCTCCACTCTTGGGCTTACGGGATTCTCTTGCCTCAGCCTCCCGAGCAGCTGGGACTACAGTCGCCCACCAAAACGCCCGGCTATTTTTCTGTTGCAGTGTGGCCGGGGCTGGGTTTGAACCCGCCAACCTCGGCATATGGGGCCGGCGTCCTACTCACTGAGCTACAGGAGCCGCCCTCCATGTACTCAATTTTAATATGAGGACAATTAAGGTTATGGGGGGGGAAGCAGAAAGAGGGACGGAGGGAGGGGGTGGGGCCTTGGTGTGTCACACTTTATGGGGGCAAGACATGATTGCAAGAGGGACTTTACCTGACAATTGCAATCAGTGTAACCTGGCTTATTATACCCTCAATGAATCCCCAATAAAAAAAAAAGTAACAAGGTGTTGGCAAGAGTTAAATAAAGAAATGCACGTCCGGTTCTTGGTAGAGAGTCAGGAAGAAGTTAATGTATATATATCATCAACTGCTGCTACCGCCATTATTTTTTTTTTTTTTTTAATTCTTGAGGATTCATTGAGGGTACAATAAGCCAGGTTACACTGATTGCAATTGTTAGGTAAAGTCCCTCTTGCAATCATGTCTTGACCCCATAAAGTGTGACACACACCAAGGCCCCACCCACCTCCCTCCTTCCCTCTTTCTGCTTCCCCCCCATAACAATAATTGTCATTAATTGTCCTCATATCAAAATTCAGTACATAGGATTCATGCTTCTCCATTCTTGCGATGCTGTACTAAGAATAATGTCTTCCACGTCCATCCAGGTTAATACGAAGGATGTAAAGTCTCCATTTTTTTTAATGGCTGAATAGTATTCCATGGTATACATATACCACAGCTTGTTAATCCATTCCTGGGTTGGTGGGCATTTAGGCTGTTTCCACATTTTGGCAATTGTAAATTGAGCTGCAATAAACAGTCTAGTACAAGTGTCCTTATGATAAAAGGATTTCTTTCCTTCTGGGTAGATGCCCAGTAATGGGATTGCAGGATCAAATGGGAGGTCTAGCTTGAGTGCTTTGAGGTTTCTCCATACTTCCTTCCAGAAAGGTTGTACTAGTTTGCAGTCCCACCAGCAGTGTAAAAGTGTTCCCTTCTCTCCACATCCACGCCAGCATCTGCAGTTTTGAGATTTTGTGATGTGGGCCATTCTCACTGGGGTTAGATGATATCTCAGGGTTGTTTTGATTTGCATTTCTCTAATATATAGAGATGATGAACATTTTTTCATGTGTTTGTTAGCCATTCGTCTGTCATCTTTAGAGAAAGTTCTATTCATGTCTCTTGCCCATTGATATATGGGATTGTTGGCTTTTTTCATGTGGATTGAGTTCTCTATAGATCCTAGTTATCAAGCTTTTGTCTGATTGAAAATATGCAAATATCCTTTCCCATTGTGTAGGTTGTCTCTTTGCTTTGGTTATTGTCTCCTTAGCTGTACAGAAGCTTTTCAGTTTAATGAAGTCCCATTTGTTTATTTTTGTTGTTGTTGCAATTGCCATGGCAGTCTTCTTCATGAAGTCTTTCCCCAAGCCAATATCTTCCAGTGTTTTCCTATGCTTTCTTTGAGGACTTTTATTGTTTCATGCCTTAAATTTAAGTCTTTTATCCATCTTGAATCAATTTTTGTGAGTGGGGAAAGGTGTGGGTCCAGTTTCAGTCTTTTACATGTAGACATCCAGTTCTCCCAACACCATTTATTGAATAGGGAGTCTTTCCCCCAAGGTATGTTCTTGTTTGGTTTATCAAAGATTAGGTGGTGGTAAAATGTTAGTTTCATTTCTTGGTTTTCAATTCAATTCCAAGTGTCTATGTCTCTGTTTTTGTGCCAGTACCATGCTGTCTTGACCACTATGGCTTTGTAGTACAGACTAAAATCTGGTATGCTGATGCCCCCAGCTTTATTTTTGTTACAGAGAACTGCCTTAGCTATACGGGGTTTTTTCCGGTTCCATACAAAACGCAGAATCATTTTTTCCAAATCTTGAAAGTACGATGTTGGTATTTTGATGGGCATGGCATTGAATAGGTAGATTGTTTTGGGAAGTATAGACATTTTAACAATGTTGATTCTTCCCATCCATGAGCATGGTATGTTCTTCCATTTGTTAATATCCTCTGCTATTTCCTTTCTAAGGATTTCATAGTTTTCTTTATACAGGTCCTTCCCCTCCTTTGTTAGGTATATTCCTAGGTATTTGATTTTCTTTGAGACTATGGTGAAGGGAGTTGTGTCCTTAATTAGCTTCTCATCTTGACTGTTATTGGTGTACACAAAGGCTACTGACTTGTGGACATTGATTTTATATCCTGAAACATTACTGTATTTTTTGATGACTTCTAGGAGTCTTGTGGTTGAGTCTTTGGGGTTCTCTAAGTATAAGATCATGTCGTCAGCAAAGAGGGAGAGTTTGACCTCCTCTGCTCCCATTTGGATTCCTTTTATTTCCTTGTCGTGCCTAATTGTATTGGCTAGAACTTCCAGCACTACGTTGAATAGTAAAGGTGACAGAGGACAACCTTGTCTGGTTCCAGTTCTAAGAGGAAAAGCTTTCAGTTTTACTCCATTCAGTAAAATATTGGCTGTGGGTTTGTCATAGATAGCGTCAATCAGTTTTAGAAATGTGCCACCTATGCCTATACTCTTCAGTGTTCTAATTAGAAAAGGATGTTGGATTTTATCAAATGCTTTTTCTGCATCTATTGAGAGGATCATGTGATCTTTATTTTTGCCTCTGTTAATATGGTGGATAACATTTATAGACTTGCGTATGTTAAACCAGCCTTGCATCCCTGGGATGAAGCGTACTTGATCATGATGAATGACTTTTTGATGATAAGCTGTAATCTGTTGGCTAGGATTTTGTTGAGAATTTTTGCGTCTATATTCATGAGTGAGATTGGTCTGAAATTCTCCTTTTTGTTGGGTCTTTTCCTGGTTTTGGTATCAGGGTGATGTTTGCTTCATAGAATGTGTTGGGGAAGATTCCTTCTTCCTCAGTTTTTTGGAATAATTTCTGCAGTACAGGAATAAGCTCTTCCTTGAAGGTTTGATAGAATTCTGGAGGGAAGTCATCTGGACCAGGGCATTTTTTGGTTGGAAGATTTTTTATTGTTTCTTTGATCTCAGTGCTTGAAATTGGTCTGTTCAGGAGCTCTATTTCTTCCTGGCTGAGTCTAGGGAGAGGGTGTGATTCCAAATATTGATCCATTTCTTTCACATTGTCAAATTTCTGGGCATAGAGTTTCTGGTAGTATTCAGAGATGATCTCTTGTATCTCTGTGGGATCAGTTGTTATTTCCCCTTTATCATTTCTGATTGAGGTTCCTAGAGATTTTACTTTTCTATTCCTCGTTAGTCTGGACAATGGTTTATCTATTTTATTTATTTTTTCAAAAAACCAACTCCTTGTTTCATTAATTTTCTGAATGATTCTTTTGTTTTCAATTTCATTGATCTCTGATTTGATTTTGGATATTTCTTTTCTTCTACTGACTTTAGGCTTAGATTGTTCTTCTTTTTCCAATTCCATAAGATCTCTTGTGAGATTGTTAATGTGCTCTCTTTCTGTTTTTCGGGTGTAGGCATCTAAAGTGATGTATTTTCCTCTCAAAACTGCTTTTGCAGTATCCCACAGGTTTTGGTAGCTTCTGTCTTCATTGTTGTTATGCTCAAGGAAGTTAATGACTTCCTGTTTTATTTCTTCCTGCACCCATCTGTTATTCAACAGAAGATTGTTTAATTTCCATGCCTTTGGGTGGGGTCGAGCATTTTTGTTAGAGTTGAGTTCCACCTTTAGTGCCTTATGGTCTGAGAAGATACAAGGTAAAATTTCAATTCTTTTGATTGTGTTGATATTTGTTTTGTGTCCCAGGATATGATCAATTTTGGAGAATGTTCCATGGGGTGATAAGAAGAATGTATATTCTTTATCTTTGGGATGGAGTGTTCTATATGCGTCTATCAAGCACAGTTGTTCTAGGGTCTCATTTAAATCTCTTATATCCTTGTTTAATTTCTGTTTAGAGGATCTGTCCAGCTCTGTAAGATGAGTGTTAAAGTCCCCTGTTATGATGGTATTATCAGATATCATATTGCTCAGACTGAGTAAGGTCTGTTTCAAGAATCTGGGAGCATTTAAATTGGGTGCATAAATATTTAGAATTGAAATGTCTTCTTGTTGTATTTTTCCCTTGACCAATATAAAGTGACCATCTTTGTCTTTTTTGACTTTAGTTGCTTTAAATCCACATGTATCTGAAAATAAGATTGCAACTCCTCTTTTCTTCTGAATGCCATTTGCCTGAAAAATTGTCTTCCAACCCTTGACTGGGAGCTTTAATTTGTCTTTTGAAGCCAGGTGTGTTTCTTGCAGACAGCAAATGGATGGCTTGTGTTTTTTAATCCAGTCAACCAATCTATGTCTCTTCAGTGGGGAATTCAAGCCATTAACATTTATTGAGATAATTGATAAGTGTGGTAGTATTCTATTCGTCTTATTTGGTGAGAGTCCATTGCTTAGTTTTATCTTTTGCATCAGTGTGGAGGTTAGGTTCTGTCCTTTAATTTCTGAGTTCTTACTTTGCTGCTGATCCACTGCGGTGGTCAGTGTGCATAACAGGTTGAAGTATTTCCTGTAGAGCTGGTCTTGTTGTGGCAAATTTCCTCAATGTTTGTATATCCGTAAATGATTTGATTTCTCCGTCAAGTTTGAAGCTTAGCTTAGCAGGGTACAGAATTCTGGGCTGGAAATTGTTCTGTTTAAGTAGATTAAAGGTAGATGACCATTGTCTTCTTGCTTGGATAGTTTCATTAGAGAAGTCTGCGGTCACTCTGATGGATTTGCCCCTGTAGGTCAACTGGCGCTTACTCCTGGCAGCTTGCAGAATCTTTTCTTTTGTCTTGACTTTGGACAGGTTCATCACAATGTGTCTTGGAGAAGCTCAGTTAGAGTTGAGGCGACCTGGGGTCCGATAGCCCTCTGAAAGCAATGTGTCACGATCTTTGGTGATATTTGGGAAATTTTCTTTTATAATATTCTCTAGTATGGCTTCCATTCCTCTGGGGCATTCTTCTTCCCCTTCTGGGATTCCTTTAACTCGTATTTTGGAACGCTTCATAAAGTCCCATAATTATGACAGTGAACGTTCTGCTTTCTCTCTTTTCTTTTCTGCCTCTTTTACTATCTGAGTTATCTCAAAAACTTTGTCTTCTACCTCTGAAATTCTTTCTTCTGTATGGTCTAACCTGTTGCTGATACTTTCCATTGCATCTTTAAATTCCCTAATTGACTGTTTCAGTTCCTTCAGCTCTGCTATATCCTTTCTATATTCTTCATATCGTTCATCTCTTATTTGATTCTGTTTTTGGATTTCCTTTTGGTTATTTTCCACTTTATTAGTAATTTCCTTCATTGTTTCCATCATTTCTTTCATTGTTTTCAACATGTGTATTCTAAATTCCCTTTCTGTCATTCCTAACATTTCTGTATAGGTGGAATCCTCTGCAGTAGCTACCTCATGGTCCCTTGGTGGGGTTGTTCTGGACTGGTTCTTCATACTGCCTGGAGTTTTCTGCTGATTCTTCCTCATGAGTGATTTCTTTTATCTGTTTCCTTGCCCTAATTTTCCTTTCACTTCCTCTTGCTCTTTAAGTTCTCGTGCCTGTGGACTAAGGGTTACAGGACCAGAAGGGTGAGAAGGTTGAAGAGCAAAAAAGGGATGAAAGAAAGGAGGACTGAGTGATAAGAAAAATAGAGAAAGGAGAGGGGGTAGGTAAAAGGAATATTGACAAAAAGAAGAGAGGCACAGAAAGAGTGAGACAGAGCAGTATAGGTGTACAGTAGGGTACTTTGATACAACCTTAAAAAAAACCACCTTCTGGGGGTGCCCCATTGGGTGGTTCCCTTGAGGTCAGCAGCTCTTTGCTAACCTGATCAGACACAGTACCCCACCTCCACCAAGTAGAGAGGAAAGACAAAAATGCTATAAATCAAACCAAAACAAGCAAACAGAAAACTTTACGGGATAAAATTGGGTGGAAAACCAAGTATAGCGGTAGAAACACTAACAAAAATGAAGTTCTAATTATTGAAATAGGCAGCAATGGGAAATTATAATTAAACTAGAAAAATTGAGAAAGAAAAAGGATCTGTATGGAAAAGGTTGAACTTAAAAAACAAAACAACATCAACAACATCAAAATAAACAAAAAAAAAAAAACCACACAACCAAAAACAAAGCAGTATGCATATGTTATTGAATATTGTCTGGGCAACACGTGGTCTTCTGGGGTATGAGATGTTAATCACAGTTCTGATATGACTGGAGGCTGCTAGTTTCTCAAACCCCAGCAGGTAGACACCCTAAATCTCTCTTCAGCCAACTTAAAAGTCACTTTGAACTTGTTCACTTGCTGAGCAGAAGCTTTCCCAGGGAAGTGCTTGTTGCTGGAATCACTGCTGAAGTGGCTATGCACTTACCCTGTGTGCCAAAACTGGTCTCTCTCTGCCCCTGAGGGTTAGGGCTGCAAGGCGGCTCAGACCCCGCCCTTAGGCTACTTGGTCGCTGGGTTACCAGCTCCCACCCAATTCTAGCTCTGCGACCCTGAGGGCGGAGCTTGCCAGGGCAGATCGCTCACAATGGCTGCCTGTGACCCAGAGTCAAACACTATTAGCTCCGTGTGGCTCAGCGGCCCAGACTGGGGCCCTAGACAAAGGCCAAAGTTCTCCGCACTCTCGCTCAGGCTCTCCCCAAGGCAGTTCAGCTGAGTGCCAAGTCCAAAGACACCAAAACAGTTCACAGGTAAGGCCTTTCCGGTTTGCAGTCTCGCTGCTACTGAACTTATAGTTGCGGGCGGGTTTAGACCGATTGAACACACGTGACCACTTGCCGGTTTTCCACTGTTTTAGTCCTCCTCTTGGGGTCCAGAAGTCTCTCGCTGACTCCCTATATCCTCTCAGGGGTAATGATAGGCAGATCTCACCAGCCAGAGATGCCTGGAGTCCTATCTCCCCAGACTCACGGTGCCCAGATGAAAGGAAGCTGTTACTCGGCTGCCATCTTGCTCCGCCTCCACTACCGCCATTATTATTACTCCTCATGCTTTCAAGAAATTTGAAGAACAGAGGTGATATTCTTACATAAAAAATGTAGGCTGGAAGGAATTCCTAATTCTCGTCTTACTTCTCTTTCCTTATTATAAGTGGGCTGCTGACTTCAGATAAGTCCATAAGGGTCAGACATCCCAGGGTAGGAGAGAACAGTCACTGGAAGTTAGTGAAGCTTTCTGCACTAGGACATGTAAGTCAATATTATGCAGCAAGCTCAGCTTGCTCAGCTGCTTGCTGCATAATATTGACTTACATGTCCTAGTGCAGAATTAAGGCCTAAATTCTCAAGCAAGCAGAAAAAAAAAAAAATAGAAAAACCAAATGGTCTCTGCCAATACTAAAATTGACTTTTAGAGGATAAGATCCCTTAATCAGGTGCACAGTTTAAAAGCCCATAATTCATAGCTCATAAAGAGAGACCATCAAAAGGAAAACTTACACTGGAGAAGCTGCATCCCCACTCATGTTTCCCAACCGTCCCTGCTTATATACTGAATACAGCAAGGTTCAGTAATGGGAGGAAAGAAAGGATCCATGGGGCCAGAGCTCCTCCTTTGAGAAGGGAAGTTTCCAGATGAGGAGAAAAGTACAGGAGGTGTCTAGGGGTGGGGATGGAGAATTGGAGGGAAGGGAAGTCAGGTCAGATGAAAAGAGATAGGTCACCAGGGACCTCCCCTAACACATCTTGTAAAGGAGCTCAGACTTTACTATGCTTTCTCTACGAACATAGTTTCACAAATACTAAATATTAATAGCACATTAGTAGCACATTTAGAAAAATGAATGAGAAGGGTTATTTCAATCTTAATGTTTCAGATTATCATCCAAAGTAAAAAAGTATAAATTTTTTAAAAATCAAAGAATTTCTAGTTTTTGCCTAACTGCCTAGAAACTCCATTCCATGATGCCAAGATCCAGGGAATGTGTACAGTGCATTTGAACATGATCTTAAACCCACATGCTTTGTGCTTCAATTAACTTGTTCTTATTTCTGTCAGAGGGAAGGAGGAATGAGGAAAGAAAGCATCATTCCTCCCTTTAAAGACATTTTCTCAAAGCCTGGCAGAACACATGTATTTACATACCATTTACCCATTGGCTGGAACTTAGCAAAATGTCCATTTCCAGCTAGGAAATGTGGTCATTGTTCAAGCAACCCTGTTTCCAGTTAAAGTCAACTGATCTCTTACAAAATAACTAACTAAAAAAAAAAGAATACAAATACATAGCCATGCAAAATTTAATTTAAAAAGATTCCACTCATCATAGCAATATTATATGACATGTCCTATGGGGGCAAATCTAAAACAAGCTAGCAAAAAACAAAAAATATGTAGTAAAAGATGCATAAAATTGTGTAAAGATTATTAAAGAATATAAGATCTGAAAAATAAAGTAGAGATCTGATTTTTGAATAAGAGTTATAGCGTGTTCATGGATAAAAGGAGTCAGTAGTAGAAGAAGACTTTATTTTCACCAAATTAATCGATAGAGTCAATGCAATTCAATAAAAATATGAGCTAGCTTTTTAATAAAATTTTCTAAATTTAGCAAAATTCACATGAATAAACAAGAAGTCAAGAACTGATTTTGAAGAAGCAGAAAAAAGTGGTAAGACTTATCCTACCAGATAATAAATAATAAGTAGGTAGGAAAGGCATTGGTACTAGAGTAGAAAAATAAACAAATGAAACAATACAGGCAGAAAAAGACTCCAGGATACACAAAAATGCACTATCTGGTAATGGGAGAAATATACAAGGTTGGACAATTAAGATCTTGAACTCATCCTAGAACAAGTGCTACATACCTCACTGCTGAATATCACCACCTTCGCCAGATGGCCAAGGGGAGTACTTATTTAAAGAATTTCTTCACACTGGTAAGGTAAGAAAAAGACAGAATGGTAGGCAAAGGATATGAAAAGGCAGTTCACAGAAGAGGAAACTTGAGAGACCAATTAAAATGTAAAAATTGTTCAACCTCCTTAGTAACCAGGAAAATAAAACTTAAGGTTCTGCTATTTCATATGGATTATACTGGAAAAAGTAGAAAAATCTAATAATTGCAATTTTGTGATAACAAGAATGGGGAGTGGGGGAAGGCAACTTATGCCCTGCATGATGCAACCACTTTAAAGGAAAATTTGGTATTATTTAGTGAAATTAAAGATGCACACATACTTAAACCACAGTTGACTCTGGTTTATATCCTAGAGAAACTCCCCTACCTATGAATGAGAAATCCAAGAAGGAATGACATGGTGGCATTGTTCATAATAGTGAAAATCAGAAACAACCTCCTACCTATTAAGGAAAGTGGATTCTTAACATATGTCACATTCACCATTCCGTCAATAGTATGTCACACAGCAACCAGAATGAATGACCTCTAGTTCATATGTCAGATAAGGCTCAGACAAAATGTTCAGCCCAATACTATTTATACAAACTTTGAAAAAAATGTAGCACAATGGTGTATAATATTTGTAAGTATGTGTGTGTGTATATATATATATATGGGGTAAAGTATAAAAATGTGATTTAAAATGATAAATACCAAGCTCATAACAGAGGCTACCTCTTATAAAATAAGGCAGGAAAATGAGAAGTGGGAGTATTATAAAAAGTGCTTCATTGGGAAGCACCTGTGGCTCAAAGGAGTAAGGCGCCGGCCCCATATGCCAGAGGTGGTGGGTTCAAATCCAGCCCTGGCCAAAAACTACAAAAAAAAAAAAAAAAGTGCTTTATCTTTATTTGTGATTTTTTATATGAAACTATACCTTAAAGAGGGCAAAATATTAGCAGTTGAAAGAGTAATGTGGTGGATACCCTATGTTCCTTATGTTATTCACTGTACTTGTTATGATTTAAATAATTAAAAATGTCTAAAAAATGAGTTTACTAGTAATCTATAATTATTTAAATGCATCTGCCATAAAAATCATTATCTGTCCCAAAAATATAATTTTTTAACAGATTATTAAAAATATAAAGTGATTTTCTGCTTTGGTTAAACAACTTTCATTTAACAAACTCTATACCGCGTCTTTCATTTCCTTTAAGTACAAATTCTGTTTAACATCTCACATGGATCCTCGGGAAATTCTTCTGTTGATATTAAAGACCTGTCAGTGGACTGACATATAGTAAATTGTTAAAGGGCAAGACAAATCTCCAACGTTTTAAAAATATATTAATAGTTAATTCTTTTACCAAAATTTTATAGTAAGTATTCATTTCTTCTGTGTACACATTACTCTAATAGGCAGGATATATAATAAAACCTTGGTAATATTTTCCAGTTAAATTCTGTGAGCTATCAATGAAAGAGATTGTCACTTTCAACTTTAGAATATTCGAAATTGTACAGTCATAAAGGAAGACTCGATAAAACTTTGCTCCCTCTCCTTTTTCTTTCTTTCACTGTCCTTACATTATAATCTGTGTATATAAGCAGTGGGGGGAAATCAGCAGGCATTTTGGACAATGGAAAAACCAGAGGCTGAAGAGAAAGAGAGACTTGGGTTCCGTCACAAGCCCTGCTGCTCTCTGGATGTGCAAACAGACTTGAGAGTTTTCCCCAAACTGAGCTTCAACTTCATCTGTAAAATCTCATGATAATACTTTCCCTACCAGGGGAGAGCCTAATGTGTACACTCATACACACAAGGTAAACAGCAGTCATACAGTACACACCTGCAGGTTGGACCTGTAATTACCTACTTTTAGATAGCAAAGGGTACATTTCAGCCCATTTTGAATTGAGCCATACATTTTCTTCACGTGGCACAGTCCAAGTTTGGTCTTTCAGAGTCAATGATTTGCCAGCAAACTTTAAAGGCACTTGGGAATCCTGAGGCTAATGCAAAGTCAACACTAGTGCCAATTTTCTGACCTTAGGCAACACCTTCTATGGTTTGAATATTTACGTTCCTCTAAAGTTCATGTTGAAACTTAAACCCCCAAGTGACAGAATTAAGAGGCAGGGCATTTGGGAAAGTGATTAAGTCCTCAGAGCTCTGGCCTCATGAATGGAATTAATGCCCTTATAACATAGTGTTCAAGAAAGCTGCCTGGCCCTTCCATGTCCTCTGCTGTGAGAAAACACAGGGTTCATCCCCTCTGCTCTTCCACCACGTGAGGACTCGGGGAGCAAACACGATCCCTGGGGCCAGGCCTTTGCAGATACTGAATCTACTGCAGCATGATCATGAACTTCCCAGCCTTCAGCACTGTGCAAAGCAAATTTGTATTGTTTATAAATTACTCAGTCCATGGTATTCTGTCCTAGCAGCAGGGACAGATTAAGGCAACACTTACTCATAGGAAGACATACTTGTGCATAAACGGGCCAAGGCACATACATTGATGGAAGGAACAAGGGGAAGCACTTTCAAGTCACACACTTAAGTTTTCACACAGTTCTCTCCAAGTTCATACGTTACATTGTGTTTACTGTGGCAACTATAGAGTGGAGCTACTTAGCTTCTGTTTCAACAGAGAACTTCTGCAAGAAGTAGCTGACAGAATGAAGAAAAAGTATCCAATGTACTCAGTCTTACTATGAAAGCTATAACCCAATTATAGTCCAAGAAGAAGGGGAAAGGGGAGAGGGAGGGGAGAGGGGACGAGGGGAGAGGGGAGGAGGGGAGAGGGGAGGATGGGTGGAGGGAGGGTGATTGGTGGGACCACATCTATGGTGCATCTTCCAAGGGTACATGTGAAATTTATTATGTGTAGAATATAAATGTCTTAACACAATAACTAAGAAAATGCCGTGAAGGCTATGTTAACCAATGTGATGAAAGCATTTCAAATGGTATGTAAAACCAGCACATTGTACCCCATGATTGCATTAATGTACACAGCTCTGATTTAATTTTTAAAAACAGAAGAAGTAGCTGACAGCACTCAGCAGGGGCACCTTGTTGATCTACCACAGTATTCAAGCCACAGCCGCCCCCACTGGAGACGCTTCCAGCCAATGAATAGCCCAGTGGGAGGGGGGCTGGCTAAGGCCCAGCCATTTCTGCAGGGCGTGGACCTCCCCTATTGGATGCCTTTGTGCTAGAGTTTCTCATTGGTTTGGCAAGGTTCTCGAAGCCGCACCACAGGCTGATGCTCTTCCTACCCAATTTCCTCTCCTTTCCACTCCCGTTTTGAAGGCTTCACCTGCCTGTTCCTGCCTCTGCTCCTCTGTATCTGTCACTGGTGTCACGCTGGATAAATCTCCAGCACTATCTATTGTCTTAGCGTCTGCTTTCTACAGGACCTGAACTGACAGAGGGGAGATAAATATTCTTGTCCCCAAAGAAACTTATATTCTAGAATTGAATACAAACGTTAATGTAATATAATATACAATAGAAATTAATTCTACTGCAATAAAAATATGTACATTTTTAAAAAATGTTATGATCAGTCACATTGTACAGCAAAATCACTGTAACTTTCCCTCCCTAAAAAAGCTAATAAGATTGAGTGGCTTAATTATATTTCTTAATATAAGAAAATATATTTCTTACTGCTCTGCTCTAATCCCCTAAGGGCAAATGGGACAAAGGTGGGACAGTAATTTAGAAAAAAATAAATCCAACTTTTAACTATTGGATCTTACTATGGCTAGTAAGGATGGCAGCTGAAGTTGCTCCAACCAAAATTACCTGACGCTGGCGAAATCCTTTGCTTTTTGAGGAATTATGGGATATGTTTGTTTCTAGACTCTAAGGGACCATTTTTGAGATTTATTGATGGCCATTTCAGTTGATAAATGCACATACAAGCATAAAAGTCGTGTTTTAGGGGAAATGTGTCAATGTATATAACGTATTGATTTATTCAACAAATATTTGCTATGCCATATGGAGAAAATTCACTGTTAGTGCTAGCACTACTGGAAAGTTGAAAAAATGAAAGAAAAATAAAAAAGAACATGAATATTACCTCAAGGAGCTTAGGGTCTAGTCATGGAATTCCAGATTATTTGGATATTTCCATTTTTAAAGTCACTCTTGCAAATTTAGAAATATTGGAAAAGCAGGAGAGAAAGAAAAGTACATTAAAAAAAATAAATATAAGGCACCAATTTGTTAATGAGTCTAACATAAAATGCTATGAGAGTCCAGAATAAGCAGCAATATTTCCAGCTGGGGTGAGAGCAGAGACAGGAGATATTACAGATTTCACAGGGAAGGTGGGATGAGAAGTACGAAGGATGAGATTGGGACTTCAGCAAAGACATGACGCTACGTCCTGCGAGAAAGAAGGGCCAAGAAGAGGGGAGACAGAGACAAGAAGAGGTGAGGAAGTCCTGGAGAAATGAGGAGGGCCATTAACTCAGGTCTCCTGGAACAAAGGATAAATCAAGGGACCGAGTAAGAAACAAGGGTGGAGAAGTAATTTCGGGCTAGATTTGGGGGTGCCTTGAGAGCCACACAGAAGGGCTGTATTTTACATCATACACCCCGTAGACAAGAATAGGAGAATGGTGAAAAGTACACAGGCACGGTCTTTATGTCAGAACCACCTTTGACTTTGATGTCACAAATACCTCTAACAAACAGGCTAAACTTTACCACACATTTCAAAAGCCATCACGATAAAAAGCAAGTGACTTAGTGTACCTGAAAAGAGATAATGATAAATAACTTTGGATTTCATTTAACTTTTTAAATATGTACTTCTGCAGTTGATACTATTATCCTGATGATATAAAAGTTTTTCAATATATTTTTCTATCAAAATGATAAGTATCTGATATCTATGTGCAGAAAACATGGTGTATTCAAAACTTCACTTGTGTGGAACGAAAGCTTTAAGTTCTGGGTGGTGTCAGTTAGAAAGATTTAAGCTCCAAGTGATAGAAAATCCCAACTCAAGTCGCTTAAATGATGAAGAATTATTATCTCAAATAATTAAAAATCCAGGGCAGAAAGTTTCCAAAACCGGGTAATTCAGAAGTGCAACATTATCGAGAACTCTAGTGATTTCTATCTTTCTGCTGTGCCAGCCTTATCAGGCCTGTTTACCTTCAGGCTAGCACAAGGTGGCTGCCTCAGTTCAAGGCACCGAATCCCAACAAAGACTGTGTAGACAAAACACGGGAGGTATGCCCTCCTCCTTTGCCCTGAGTGTCTGCTTTCATGAGCAGAGACATTTTAAAAGAAGCCTCTCAAACAGATTTCCCTTCCCATTTCATTAGTCTCCTTAGTCAGTCTTATGCTAGTTTAGTTCACATCCTCACATCCTCCCCCCCAAACCCCCGCCCACCTTTTTTTTTTTTTTTTACAGTTTTTGGCCAGGGCTGGGTTTGAACCTGCCACCTCCGGCACATGGGGCTGGTGCCCTACTCCTTTGAGCCACAGGAGCTGCCCTTTTTTTTTTTTTTTCTTTTACCAGGGACAGGGTTTTGCTGTGTCACCCAAGCTGGAGTACACTGATGTGATCACAGCTCATTACAGCCTTGAACTCCCAGGCTCAAGGGGTCTTTCTGCCTCAGCCTACTGAGGACCAGGGATTACAGAAGCACATCCCCATGCCCCGTTGATTTTCTACTTTTTTTTTTTTTATAAAGCCCTGTCTATGATGTTACCCACACTGGTCTTGAACTCCTGCTTTGTCCTCCCAGTATGGTGGGATTACAGTCAGGAGCAACTACACTTGACCACGGGCCCCTTCTTTAACTGATTACTGATAAAAGGAGTAAGACTGCATGATTGGCTGAAACCAATCAGGATTAGCTCTGGGTCAGTAAGATAGGGATGGGCACCTAAAAAATTAAGATCTGCCTCCAAGAACGGATGGAATATCCACGCATTGACAACCAACCATGCCTGTCGCAAAGTCTACCATGACCGTGTTGTGTGTGGCCTATGGGCCACAATGTCCTAATTTATAAAACAAAGACTTTGACAAATTTCATGTCACATTTTAATTTAGTCTTATTTATTCTTTATGAAAATTTATCTTTATCTTCAAATTTTTCTTGCTATTAGATGTATTTTTTATCTTTGACTAAAATTTAATAAGTCAATGGTTTGATACTGTAAAATGAAAGAAAATTGTAACAAACTGAAAAAAACTTAAAAATTGCAGTTCATACGTAGAAAAGAGACTTATTTCATATCTATTCATATACACATAAACACACATATACGATATCTCATGAAATATGCCTTAGAAATGAATTATACCAGTGGAGATGGGAACTTGACAACTGGGGGGCAGAGTTGATAGAAAGATTTTTTTCAGTGTAAATTATTTTATGTATTTTGAGTACTTAACTACATACATGCGTTTCCCAATGTTTAATACAATTTCAAATTGTTATGATAGGTTCCTTACAAATTAAAGAAATTGCTTCAACATCCAATTCCTAAAATGTTGCAGTAATTGTAAGTTGAAAGAAAACTCACAATGCACATTTTAGGAAAAAAGAACATATTTGAAAAAATATTTAAAGCATATATAAGTAGACCTTTTGACCTAAAAAAGGTATCTTTCTCCTTAATTATGGACAGCTCCTGAGAATGATGCCTATTGAGTAGCTGAGGCTGGTCATAAAAGTGTGGGTCTGGAAACTAGGTATGTGCAGCTGTCAATCATTTAGTGTCTAGGATTTCTTTAGTAAATAAATAAATAAAATAGGCTTGGCACCCATAGCACACTGGTTACACCGCCAACCACAAACACCAGGGCCGGAGGGTTCAAACCTGGCCCACACCTGCTAATCAACAACAACAACTACAATGAAAGGTAGCCAGGCATAGTGGTGGGTGCCTGTAGTCCCAGCTACTTGGGAGGCTGAGTCAAGAGAATCACTTAAGCCCAAGAGTTTGAGGTTGCTGTGAGCTGTGATGCCACAGCACTCCACTGAGGGCAACATAGTGAGACTCTGTCTCAAAAAAAAATAATAATAATAAATCAAATAAATATATTTAGTGCCCTACATTTTCTGTAGACATGCAGTCTGTTCACAATGGGCACCTTCAGGACAGGAAAGGAACCAATCCACTTTCCTATTTCTTGGTTCCTCTGCCACAAACCTGAAAAACATGGCTCTACTCATGATAAAACCAAACCTCAGTTTCATATTGTTATGGATACTGGCTTTTCTTGAAGATAAGAATGAAGATCAGGATTTTGACAAATGCATGCCATATTCATTTTCAATGCCAGGCAATGAGAAAACACCTCGGTAATATACAACAGGAGAACAACAAGAAGGTTGTCCCAAGCAATGTAGTCAGCCATTGCCAGAAATGGAACTTCTCTCCCTGCATTTCTGATTGCATTCCAACCCAACAATATTTTTATTTCACACGCACTTATATATGCATATTTAATTATCTATTTACATATACTTGCTTAGTAATAAATTATATGCATTATAAAATCTACATAAGAAACATAAATTCTTTTTTTTTTTTTTTTTCTTTCTGTGATTTTTGGCCAGGGCTGGGTTTGAACCCGCCACCTCTGGCATATGGGACCAGCGCCCTACTCCTTGAGCCACAGGCGCCGCCCAAGAAACATAAATTCTTAAAGATTAAGAGAAAAATACATGTCAAATCTATTAAGTGTAGAGTATAAATGTCTTAACACGATAATCAAGAAAGTACGGTAAAGGCTATGTTAACCAGTTTGTTGTAAGTATTTCAAATTGTATATGAAACCAGCACATTGTACCCCATAAATGATTTACACAGCTATGATTTAATAAAAAAAGAGAAAAATAAATGCATATAAAAGTTCTAATACTGACTTCTCATTCTCCACTGTTATGCACTCTCTACAGTATGCACACGCCAGTACTGAATACCTAAAATTAATTTAGTATTTTTTAATAATTCCATATTATTTGATCTTTCATTTGTGAAAATAATTTAATATCTTTAAACAGATGACTTTATTTTATCTAAAAGATATTCTGTAAAATCCTGAACTACACATAAGAGTATTTTTCATGCTTTGAATGAAAAAAGCTTAAGAACTACATAACCTTGCCTTTAAAGAGTGTAGAACTTGGGATTCTGCAATATATATTCTTGTGTAAAATTTATGTTATGATGAAGTGGCAACTATAATACACACGAATATTTTAGAGTTTAGAGGGCAGAACAAAAATTATCTTAACAGGCTTCAAGAAAGACTTAATTGAAGAGGCGAGGGTCTATCTCCTCTTTGACTCATGAGAAGCTGTTCAGTTGGTGGAGGTGGCTATGGGGAGGCAGAGATGCTATTCTAGGTGGGGAGAATGGCAGAAGCTGTCCAGGTAGAATGGTGCCCTTGTTCAAAGGACAAGGAGACGTAAGCTGAATGTGTAAACAGGAAATCCGGTCGTACAAGGCTTTTAATCGCTGGCTAAAGATTTGAGTGTTTACTAAGCACCCGCCAAGAAAGCTCTAAAGATGTGATGGAACTAAAGAACTCCAGATGCAAGAACACTTACACTTCTTTGACTTTGGAAAAATTAATAGTGCCACTTACACTTCTTTGACTTTGAAAAAATTACTCAATCTCTCTAAGCTTCATTTTCCTTCTCAGATGAAAGCTTTCTTCACTGCTGATATTCTATATCAGAATATAGAAGGACTTCTGAGACTACAAGTCTTGTTAAAAGGATAGAATAATCCCAGTGAGGGTCATGATTATCTAACCGAGGAAGGTGGCAATGGGAGGTTGCAGTGTGCCTACAGTAATAGACCAAGCACTTCCCTTATACAGGCTTTACTTAAGGGATAATTCGAAGAGAATTTGGAAGGAAGCCTGATTATAGTTCATATTAGCATAAATATTAGCTTCTTATAGTAGATGGGAGTAGTAGACAGTTTGCTTACTTTCGTTTAATATTTTAGTTACATTTGACCTAACAAATTAGGTTACTTAATCCTAGATTTAAGAAAAGTGTCTCTTTTTTTGGCTTAAGACTCCTCCTGTATTTGATACCTTTTGGGCAGAGTCTAAGGGATGCGACATGTATTAAACCATAAAAGTAAAACTGAAGTTTCAGTTCTAATATTTAATGATAGAATCAATTAAATAGGACAGTCCTGTATTGTAGAAGCTCAAGTGTTTTATCTTGACATTTACCTTTTCTTCATCAAAAGTTTTATCCATGTCCAGAAATATTTCACTATCTCCTTGAAGTACATGGAAACCTGTTACGGTAAAAGACAGAATGTGCTTGGTTCAACCAGGAATAGGGGGAATAAATATCTCATCTTTTGTAACCAGAACTAGATGGACTTAAAATAATCAATTTTGCATTGTACCTCATTGGAGATTTGTGAGTTATAATTTTTAGTTAATACGAATACTTCTGAAATAGACCCATTTTCAGATATATTTACATTAAAAATATCTTATCACAGTTTAGTAGCAACTTTTTGATCATTATTTTCTTATTTCCCTTTTTACTGTTTTTATCTTCTGTTTATAAAAGTAGTATATGCTTATCACAGAAAACTGAAAAAAATATAAAAAGTATTCAGGCCTTCAACTGCTTTTGTGAGGGCCACCTATGTTAGGGAGAGCAATCTGCTTTACTCTACTGATTGGAATATTAATCTCTTCCAAAAACACCCCCACAGACACATTCAGAATAACGTTTGACCAAATATCTGAGCACCTGAGGGCCAAGTCAAGCTGATACACAAAATTCGCCTTCACTGCTACAATAGCTCAGTGGTTTACAAGGAGCATTCATCCTTCTTAGAGCCGGGGCTAGCTGAGTCAGGCGCTTACAACAATGACAGACACGTTGAGAATATCCCCCACTGCACAAGCCCATTTCAAAGATCTGCTAACATCCTATCAGCTGAAGCATATGTCACATGGCAAGCCCAACATTAACAAAGCCTGGAAATGTACCCATCTCTAATAGAAGAAACTGCAAAGTTACACAGCAAAGGCCTTGAATAGAAAGAATAGCAAAAATTGGGAATAATGCAATTCACTAGGGTAATGCAGGGCCTGCCACAAGCTAACCATTCAACAAATTTTGTATAAATTTTCCACTGCCCTACACCAGTTCCACTCACCATTTTCCAAGAATTTTTTTGTCTTCACAATATTCTACACTGACTACACATATGCTTTCATGAATTAAGATAAGCTTTTAATAAGAAATGGCTCTTTCACTCTAAGGAAGATTTCACGTACCAGGCAAACTGTTATTTTAACTGACCCACAATACTTGTTAGTTCATTTCCCTCAGGATTTCACAATCAAGTACGATGTGTATCAGTAATTTACATCATATTCTTTAACATGCCCCACTTCACACTTGCCTATTTCAAATTTCACCTATTATTTTGCTCAATCAACTATGTTCCATAATTATCTAATCTATTTAGTATGTTCAGGGAGTCTTTAAAGATCCACTCTTATCTTTGCCCTCACTGAATAATTTATCATCCGGCACGTTCACCAACATGCCATTCAGCCCTGCTCGTCAAGGGTTCTTTGAAAATATGAAAATTCAAGTCCCAGTGCTAAAGGCAAGAATGTTATAGAATGTTGTACAATTAATTTCTTTTCATGCTGTGACTTACCTTTTTCTCTTCTTTGCCTTACTAATCTCTCAACTCATTTTTTAACCCATAACAGAATTTTACATCACAACAGTGCCAGTTTCGCTGTGTACTTCTTTATGGAACAAATAAGATTTTATCATGTCAAGAGTGACATTTACTACCTCAAGGCAGCCTGAAAGTCAGAGAAAATAGAGGGTTTCACAGGGAATTTTAATCCTCAGAAGCCAATGTTTAATATTAGGATGTGTATTTAACCTTCATGATTTGTTTCAAAAAAAGAATGCTAATTTTTTGCCTTTTCTAGTGTCTGCTAGGCAGTGCATAGACGTGTTTTGTTTGTATGTTTGCTTTTACGTGGGCTACATTGATCTGTGTGTTAAATTTTTTATAAAATTTTTTTTCAGAAAATGTTTCAGAAGTTCTAATATCGCTTCCTCCACTCCTAATGTGTGTGGAAGGGTAGTTAGCACAGAATTAAGAGCTCCTTGAGGTCTTTGACAATATCTTACTTTTGAGTCTTGAAGACCTAGCAGACTCAAACATGCTAGGAATATATGTGAGGCGTATTAAATGGATGATAAATGAATAGTGCTGACCTTTTTTTTTTTAGAGAAAGAGTCAAGTCTTTGTTTTACTTCTCTAATGCCAGAATAGGAGCTTTTCCCAAGCTCACTTCAGACCGTATGTTTTTCCCCTAATTAACACAGATTTCCCCATTAAATGAACCAGTCTTGCTGCTATGACACTCAAATCCCCTAAGATGGAATGGTTCACAGGAAAGAGTATTGAAGCCTAGACCCCCTAGTCTGAATTTCAGCTGTCACTCGCTAACTTTGTGCCCCAGTGCAAGACACTCTAGCCCCAGAAGCCCCCTTTTTATAATGTCAGAGAAGTTTGGGATTAACCATTATGAATAACCCTTCATCTATCCCAATAGAAATAAGAGAACGCTTGTTATTTTTTCTAAAAACAAAGAGTTGTAAATATCCCAAGATTTATATAAACATATTGGAAAAAAAAAACTATCACTTGAACCAGTCAGTAATATACTGAGGGTGGCTTGGCACCTGTAGCACAGTGGTTATGGCACCAGCCACATGCACCAAGGCTGGTGGCTTCGAACCCAGTCTGGGCTGGCTAAACAACAATGACAACGATAATAAAAAAAAAAAAAAAAAATCCAGGCATTGTGGCAGGCGCCTATAGTCCCAGCTACTTGGGAGGCTGAAGCTAAAGAATCGCCTCAGCCCAAGAGCTAGAGGTTGCTGTGAGCTGTGATGCCACAGCCTCTACTGAAGTGACATAGTGACTGTCTCAAAAATAAATATGTACTGAGGGAAAAACATGAGTAGAGATGAACAAGGACTCAGGGCGGTTTGATGTTTTGCTGAATTTAAGCACAGTAAGCTCTAGCTCCTCTCACACAAACCCACCGTATATAAACTCCAGGCTCTGCTCCCCTATGTTGCCCACCCTTTTGTTGGAATCCAAGGAGGGATAAAGACAAGTTAAAGCTACTGAGTGATGAAATAAGCAGCAGAGTCATAGATTTACTTGTACTGGCCTATTACTTTGTTTAGGGAATGGATGCAACTTTATTAAATTTGCAGAAATGTTATCACAGTAAAAGACAAATAAGTATTAGGAGAAATATCTTTCTGGGAATACATGAAAATTTTTATTTTAGGAAAAAAATTTATTCATATGACATATAACATAAATCATTCTGCCAAACAATGTATCTAAATATTCCCTCTTAGGATATTACCAAATTTTGGTGTTTCAAAGACTACACAAATGTAAATGATTGAAACAAGTTATGCTCTGTAAATGGACAATTCAGCCATCAAATGGCAATTTTCCTTCAGAAATCAGCCCTTTATATCTTGAATTAGATCTATTTGTCTTCCTGGAAAAAAGCATTCTTAGCACAGATTGAAACAGTCACAATAAGGAAGAGAAAGGTTAACCTAGAGTTGTGTGAACGAGGCTTCTGACATCCTATCTTGACTGCTTTGAAGGAATTAAAGTTATAGGATATAGGCAGAATGAAAAAAGGATAAATTTTAACATGTGTTCAGTAGGACCAAAACAGAATCCTTAATTTTTTCCCCTCCTTAAAATGGTTTCTTCAAAGAAACTTCACAATCAAATGATGTTTGTGGAAAATACTGCTCTCTGGGCAAGCTCTGAGGGAGGAACCTGGACTGAGAAAAGGTTTTCCTGGTTTAAATGTCACCCCCTTTTAGGAATGGCTTTATTGCTTTTCTTTTCATCCTCCAAAAGTGCTTCCCACTATCGACGTGGGACCCAGAACAAGAAGTCCTCAAAGCCAAGAGTTGAGTTGCTACTACTAGAGGTTAAATGTGTTAAATGCGTCACTTGAGTACAGACAGAACAGTGTCCTAGTCTGTGTTCTGTGGCTTATCACAGAGTACTTGAAACTAGGTAATTTATAAAGAAATTTGTTATAGTTAGGGAGGCTGAGAAGTCCAAGGTCAAGGGACTACATCTGGTGAGGGATGTTCTTACTAATGGGAGGTCTCTTTAGAGTCCTGAGGTAGTGCAGGGCTCACACGGTGAGGGGCTAAGCGTCTTTCTTTTCTTATAAAGCCACCTGGTCCCACTCCCATGATGGCCTGTTAATCCAGTGACCCAGGAATGAATTCATTTATTCATGAGGCAGAACCAGCATGATCCAATCTCCTTTCAAGGACCCCACCTCTCAATACTGCCACGTTGGAGATTAAGTTTCAACATGACTTTTGGAGAGGACACAAGCATTCAAGTCACAACAGGTGTCATTCTTACAGCTGAATAAACTGAGGTCCAGAAAAGCTAAATAACTTGGCTAAAACTTAACAGCTAGCAAGTGATGTAGGTCTTATTACACCAGAGATCATTATTTTGTGCTAATACGGGGACAGTGTGCTGATGTCTCAGTCTGGGATTCACCTCCGTGATGGTGTAATAAAACACATTCTCCCAGATACTCTTGCTATCTCATACAAGATTAATTCCTACTACTAACTTGACTTTATATTGTAGGCATTAGTTAATATTTAAAATTAAATGCAAACTTTCTTCTTCTCTTAAAGAATTATCTCACAAAGCTGCAATTAAGCATGCACATTTGAGTCTATGGCCATACCACCCTGAATGCACCCCATCTCATCATGGATATTTGTAAAGTTTAAAACCAAGAAAAGGGCATTACTTGGATGAATAAAGAAAACTCATAGTAATAGCTTTCTCTTTACAAGTTTGTGTTTTCATGTCTATTATCTCATTCTCATGACATCTTTCTATAAAATCTAATTACCACACCTCATGATTAATCATAGGTTCCAAAGACTGCCATTTCAAAACTACTTCATCCAAAGAGGTAAGAGGTGGCAGTTGTGAACATAAGTCAGAAGAAGCGGAAATGTCCAGTGAACAAAATTCTTGGACAAGCTCCACTAGTCAGAAAATAGCCCTGGGCCCCAGGGTCCCAGCCAGTGCAACAGTCGCCTACATCCTATACCGCAGGTACAAGGAGAAGAGCAGAGTGGCTGATGTTTGTTGGGGGGATGACATTGAAATAGAGATGCGAGTTCCCCAGGAAGCTATGAAGCTCATCATTGACTGGCAAGGAGCCAATATTAAACAGCTGCGGACACAGACAGGTGCTGGTACTGCCGCGGAGACAGAGGATGCAGGCGGTGAGCGAGTGCTACTTATCGGTGGTCTTCCTGTTCAGGTGTGCAAGGCCAAAGCAGCAATCCATCAGCTCTTGACAGAACACCCCAGTGTCTGAGCAGCTCTCAGTTCCCCAGAGATGGGTGGGCAGAATCATGGGAAAAGGCAGTGAGAGGATTCATTCTATCTGTAAAGCCTCTGGAGCCAAAATTACCTGTGACAAAGAATCAGAGGGGACATTACTATCAAGACTTATAAAAATTTAGGAACACAGATGGAAGTGGCAGCAGCCAAGCATTTGATTCTGGAGAGAGTTTCAGAAGATGAAGAGCTCAGAAGAGAATGGCACATTCTGCAGAAACCGGAGTCCCATGCAAGCAGCCATTGTGAGAAGAGAGGAAGTGACAAAGCGGATGGAGCTGGAGAGCCAGCAGTAGGGAAAACACAAGTTCTAGCATAGGGAGCTGCTCCCTGGGCAGTTACTCCCCACAAAAGGAAGAGGGGGTATGGCTGATGTGGGGCCAAAGGAAAGCTCCTGGGAGAAACCTAATGCTGACAGCATTCAGAAGTCTGGCGCCCAGGCCACTCCAGAGACGTCCATGTACGAAATCCCCAGCCCTGACTTCAGTTTCCATGCTGACGAGTACCTAGAAGTCTGTGTCTCTGCCTCTGAACACCCAACCACTTCTGGATCCAGATCACTGGCTCCCGCAGCCTGCAGTTGGATAAGCTTGTCAATGAGATGACCCAGCACTACAAAAATAGCCTGCCTGAAGATTTGACTGTGCAAATCAGAGACACTGTAGCAGCACCTTTACTTACAAATGGTTCCTAGTATCAAGCCCAGATCCTTTGCACCTTGGAAAATAGGAATTATGACCTCTACTATGTTGATTTTGAAGATAATGGAGACTGTCCACTGAAAGACCTCAGGGCTCTCAGGAACGACTTCCTGAGCCTTCTGTTTCAAGCAATAGAGTACAGTCTGGCATGGATTGCCTGTCAGGTGAACAGTGGGAAGAGGAAGCATTGGATGAACTTGACAGACTCACTCATTGTGCTGACTGGAAGCCCCCTGTGGCCAAGATCTCCAGCTATGTCCACAAAGGGGACTCAACGTTGCCAAAGATCTACTTATATGACACTAGCAGTGGGGAGAAACTTGATATTGGGCTAGAATTAGTTCGTGAAGGATACGGAATTGAGATTCCTGAGGACATGGAAGAAAACAGAGGTGTCCCAGACATGTTGAAGGAGGTGGCCACAGACACAGTGCCTCCCTCATCACTATACTCACTAAGACCAAAAAGAGCCCTGGAGAGATGACACATACCCAATCCTGCCTCAGCTTGTCAGAAGCTGCCTCTATGTCTGGTGGGGATAACCTTGAAGGCGACTACTCACTCTGAAGTCTGGACTCAGCTGGCTCCACTATCTGCTTTCCTGTGATTTGGTACCTGGAGAGAGGAGTCTTTGCTAGAGATCCCTGCCACCCTTCATTGCATACACTGTCTGGCTTGCTGTGGACCACATCCATTTTCTCCTTCCACTGGACTACCAACAAGTGTGGGGCAAAGGGAGACATATACACTCCCCTACTCCACCTCTGAGGTCGCGCCCACCCTCCAGTGTCTATGTACTGCTGTTACTTCCAGGCTGTTCTCCTCAGGCTTGGTCCCCCCTGCCCATCACAATGCACACTGCTTCCAGGCTGTGTCTTTTTTTGAGGCTGGGAAACAGCCAGAGTTTGGTCGCTGGAAGTGATGATGCTGCAGATTGCTGACGTGCCTTGTTTTTGTTTTTTTGAGACAATCTCACTTGATCACTCTCGGTAGAGTGCCATGGAGTCTTCACTCTCAACAACCTCAAACTCTGGGGCTCAGGCGATTCTTCTGCCTCAGCCTCCTGAGTAGCTGGGACTACAGGGGCTCACCACTGCTGACTCAGGTGACTGTAGCTAAAAGGAAGGTTTTGAGTGGTAAACTCAAGGACTAGGGGCATGAACACTGTGCTTGAGTCAGGAGACAAAGGCAAAAATTGGCATAATTTAAAAACCCTAAAGTGAAGAGAATACTACTTCTTAGCCTCAGCTGCTGATGTTACTGGAGACAGGTTTTTGAAACTGTGCTCCAGCTATTTCTCTGTACACTTTAGTTAAAATTCTAAAGGGGAGAGGAAACTCAGGAAATACTCTAAATTGCTAACGTAGTACCCATATGTGTACACACACACCCATAGAGAACATATATAGTTATGTTTGGCTCATTTGGGGAGATTCGTTGCTGAATAAAGTTCAAGAAAAATCAAAAAAAGAAGAAGAAGAAGAAAGAGAGAAAAGAAAAAGAGGCTAAAAGAGGAAGGAAAGATTGGTTTCATTGTCTTAGCTAAGGCAATGACCTTTCCTAAATAAAAATAGAACTGAAATAAGGACAGAGTATACAACCTATGATAGTTGGATATATGACTCCTACCTATAATCTAATGACTTCTTACTAAAAAGTGTCTCCTCCAAATCACCTCTTCTTCCTCCTCATTTTCCTCAAAGAAAAGTAGGACAGATCCTAGAATCGTAATCAAGTGAAGTGCTCCATCATCCCCTTGGCATAAAATGCATTCACACATACGCACACATTCATGCCAATTTATCAGAAGAGCTACAATATTTCTTTCCTTACTAATGCCTGGCAATTATGCAAGCCCAGGCATGAAGAACTTGTGTCATTTTCTTTGGGATTCTACAAGCTTTGAATTTCTCACAATTTTTTTCCCTTAAAAACTAGTGAGTGAAATGACACTTAAGATTATGCAGAAAAAATACAGGTCTTTAAATATACGTAGACTAGTAATTAGACTCTGAATTTGATAATGAAATTGGCCTCGGGGGATTTCACATATTCTCATCTCATTCAACATGTCATTACTCAACTTAAGCTTACATTTTCATAGCATTAGGAGTGCCACATTTTATGCTTAGTAAGTTATTGATCTTCATCGTCACCAAATTTTAAAAAGAGGCAAGGGCAAGTGATCAAAATAATATAAGGGCCCAGTTTCTGCCCTCAAAAGCTGATCCATCTGAGAATCTAGACATGCACACAAAATAAACAGAATGCACTTGTGACAAATGGTAAAATAAAATTTTATAAGTTGAATTACATTCTTATACTTCCTTTTGATTTTAGTTACATAACTACCAGTGCAACAAAATTGACTTGTGTAAACAACCATGACAGCAAATTTCAGCCATGACTTAAATCAAAGTGAGTCACATACAAAAGAGGTCACATACAAATATAGCAAACCTACCTAGAGATTGCTTTCAGATATTATAGGTTATTATCAAAGCTCAGGGTAAAAACTACATAAACAGGATCTTTATGTATTTTTTCCTTGCTCAGGATGCTAGCAGTTATACCAGAAAGTAATGCAACCAGTTATCAAACAGGTTTTTTTTTTTATATATATATTTCACAATACTGAGAAATATGTAGCGAATTTACAGATAAAGACATTGAAGCACAAAATACCATAGCTGACCAGGGCAAGGTTACACCACAACTTGGAAGTAAAGACTGGAATTAGATTCTGTTTTTTGTGTGTTTATCCTCACTAATCTGCCTCTCATCAAGTAAAGGGAAGGAATGAAAATCTTGCATGGATAAGTATTCTTTGTGCAATTTTTTCAGCCAATCTGCACCTGAGCCACGCAGCTATCTCACAAATGTGTTTTGTGGCTACATGCCTATCAGTGACAAGGTGCAAGTGAATCAGTAAAAACAACTCAAAAGGAAAGCTCTCTAACATTATTGGATCCTGAACAATCTACCTATCTTCTTCCATAGAAAATACACTTACTATCCTATAACAGCCAACACAAAATTGGGGCTCTCTCTGTTCCCAGAGCCCTGATACAAAGATACAGATACACAGTTTTATGCATTCCTATTTGTAAAGGTCTTATTCCTATAAACTGTAAAGGGCAGACACAGAAGCAGAACACTTGATGAAGAGAAGGAAGAGGAATACAATAGAACAATCATTGGAGTGCTTGGGCTTTCACACTGGTGATTCTTAAAGCAGGGATATCCTAACCCTAAAGAGACATCAGAATCACCTGGCAAGATGGATTATATCCCAAGATGACAGCAACAATCCCTCAGGTCCCCATGCCCTTTACAAAATGAGACTGTGCCTTCCTTTTGTCTTTCATCAAAATAACATTTCCCCACTGCCTGAAGGCAGGCTGAGCCTGTGACTTGCTTTGACTTTGGTGCTATTTGAGTTTTGGACTTCTATCTTAAGAAAACATTCAGCTTCCATTTTCACTCTCACGTAAGCCAGAGAATTTGGGGCTACATTACTGAACAATGAATGACCAGGAGGATGGAGTATGCTCTCGGCCTTCCCAACATCCCCATCAAGGCCCTTGACATAAGACTATAGGTGGAGCCATCTTGAGCCTCCCTGCCTAGCACAGCTGCCAGCTGAATTCAGCTACCTAAATGAGTCTAGGGAAGACCAGCAAAAGAACCCCTGTGCCAAACTGCAGAATCATGAGGAAGTAAATCGATGTTTTAAATGTAAATCAGTAAAAACACCAAGTTTTTACTTGAGTTATGACACATAACTAGATTCCTGAAACACCTGAGAGCTTTCTGAAATATGCATGCACCCCCAATTCCCTCCTTTGGATTCTGTCACTCTACCTGCCTTCCCAGGAACTTAACACTTATGAGGTAAGAATTCATAACATGACTTTTTCCTGCCCTTCAATTGTTCAAACAAAGGTAATTAACTGGAGTACAGCTTGTGCTAAGTGCCTTTATGAAGGAGCACGAGAATTTTCTTTTAGCGGAAAAGCACCTTATCCTTGTCAAAAAAAAAAAAAAAAAATCACTATTTTAAGAACCATGAAAAGTGATTCTCAATCAACAACAAAATAAAAACAATTTTAAAATGGACAAATGACTTGAATAAAGATTTCTCCAAAGAAGACATACAGACGGCCAATAACTACATGAAACAATGCTTAACATCACTAACCACCGGGGAGACACAACTCAAAACCATGATGAGTACCCCCTAACCACCAAATGCACATTTTAGGGTCTGTGATTTATATTTGAGTATAGCTATGAAAGTTTAATATGGCAAAATACTAATGTTTCTTAATCCTTGAGTTGCAGAAGGATGAGTTTAGGTTCATTAGAAAAACAACATAAGAGAGGAACTTCAGGCTTAGAGAAGAAATTGGTCCAAAGCCCATGGGATGGCATGTTGTACCGAGGGATTAGTGAGAAATCCAGGGTGGTCCTAGGAGAGAATGAAGTGATGAGACAGACTGAAATGGAGTTTGCAATCTTGGTGTTTTTACTGATTCATTTGCATTTAAACAATGATTTGCCTCCTCATGATTCTGTGGTTTAGCAAGGGGTTCTTTTGATGGCCATCATATAAAAATAAACATTTATTGCACTAAGGAGAAGAAAAAAAAATTATCCCTGTGCTTTGGTTGAGAAATTATGAATTTGTCCTGAAGGCAACTGAGAACCACAAAAAGGTTTTAAGCAGAAGAGTGAATCATGTTTTAGAAATAATTCTCTAGCAATGTCGAGTGAATTGTCTTGGTAGTGATTAAAGGCAGAGAGACCAGTTAAAGAATGGCTATCAAAGTCTACATGAGAACTGTTGAAGACCTGACTCACTGAGGTTGGGGAGATAAGCAGACATGTATTTGACAGCTAGTTATGAGAAAAGTCAAAAGACCTGAAAGGTCACTTATGATGCCAAGATTTGTAGGTTCAAAAAATAGATAGTGATGCCGGTTTTAATCTTTATCGTAAAAACCAATAAGAGCAAAGTTGGAGTATAGTGTCTATGAAAAATCACCACTGAGATCTCCCATGGCAATGAGTGTGATTAACTGAAGGCCCCAAACGTTTTCAAACCATCACTGCCTTAATACCAGGGATGTGCTTCCCCCCGGCTTCTGTCAGCCAGGGACTCTCCTGTAGGAGTGTGAAGGCAAACACTTTCCTACAAGACACGGGGCTCCTCTGGTAGGTAACTATGGCTCAAGGACTTCTTGCTGAAGCTTTCTTAAAAATCACACTGCATGGAAGTTTTAGCCACTGCAATTAAGGAAGAAAAGGCGATCAAGGGTATCCATATAGGGTCAGAAGAGATCAAACTTTCGCTCTTCGCAGATGATATGATTGTATATCTGGAAAACACTAGGGACTCTACTACAAAACTCTTAGAAGTGATCAAGGAATACAGCAGCATCTCAGGTTACAAAATCAACACTCATAAATTGGTAGCCTTTATACATACCAACAATAGTCAAGTTGAAAAAACAGTTAAGGACTCTATCCCATTCACAGTAGTACCAAAGAAGATGAAACATTTGGGAATTTATCTAACAAAGGACGTGAAAGATCTCTATAAAGAGAACTATGAAACTCTAAGAAAAGAAATAGCTGAAAATGTTAACAAATGGAAAAACATACCATGCTCATGGCTTGGAAGAATCAACATTGTTAAAATGTCCATACTACCCAAAGCAATATATAATTTCAATGCAATCCCTATTAAAGCTCCATTGTCATACTTTAAAGAACTTCAAAAAACAATACTTCGTTTTATATGGAATCAGAAAAAACCCCGAATAGCCAAGACATTACTCAGAAATAAAAACAAAGCAGGAGGAATCATGCTACCAGACCTCAGACTATACTACAAATCGATAGTGATCAAAACAGCATGGTATTGGCACAAAAGCAGAGAAGTAGATGTCTGGAACAGAATAGAGAACCAAGAGATGAATCCAGCTACTTGCCATTATTTAATCTTTGACAAGCCAATTAAAAACATTCAGTGGGGAAAAGATTCCCTATTTAACAAATGGTGCTGGGTGAACTGGCTGGCAACCTGCAGAAGACTGAAACTGGACCCACACCTTTCACCATTAACTAAGATAAGTTTAAATCTTTGATCCAGTGAGAGTTTAAGACATGAAACTATAAAAATACTAGAGGAGAGTGCAGGAAAACCCTTGAAGAAATCGGTCTGGGCAAGTATTTTATGAGGAGGACCCCCCAGATTATTGAAGCAGCTTCAAAAATACACTACTGGGACTTGATCAAACTAAAAAGCTTCTGCACAGCCAAGAACACAGTAAGTAAAGCAAGCAGACAGTCCTCAGAATGGGAGAAGATATTTGCAGGTTATGTCTCTGACAAAGGTTTAATAGCCAGAATCCACAGAGAACTCAAACGCATTAGCAAGAATAGAATAAGGGATCCCATCACAGGCTGGGCAAGGGATTTGAAGAGAAACTTCTCTGAAGAAGACAGGTGTGCGGCCTTCGGACATATCAAAAAATGCTCATCATCTTTAATCAGAGAAATGCAAATCAAAACTACTTTGAAATATCATCTAACTCCAGTGAGACTAGCCTATATGACAAAATCCCAAGACCAGAGATGTTGGCATGGACGTGGAGAAAAGGGAACACTTTTGCACTGCTGGTGGGAATGCAAATTAATACATTCCTTTTGGAAAGACATATGGAGTACACTTAGAGATCTAAAAATAGATCTGCCATTCAATCCTGTAATTCCTCTACTGGGCATACCCAGAAGACCAAAAATCACATCATAACAAAGATATTTGTACCAGAATGTTTATTGCAGCCCTATTCATAATTGCTAAGTCATGGAAAAAACCCAAGTGACCGTCAATCCACGAATGGATTAATCAATTGTGGTATATGTACACCACGGAATATTATGCAGCTTTAAAGAAAGATGGAGACTTTACCTCCTCTATGTTTACATGCATGGAGCTGGAACATATTCTTCTTAGTAAAGTATCTCAAGAATGGAAGAAAAAGTATCCAATGTACTCAGCCCTACTATGAAACTAATTTAGGGCTTTCACATGAATGCTATAACCCAGCTACAATTTAAGAATAGGGGGAAGGGGGGAAGGGGGGGGAGGTGGGTAGAGGGAGTGGGATTGGTGAGAATACACTTTCGGTGCATCTTACAAGGGTATATGTGAAATTTAGCAAATGTGGAATGTAAATGTCTTAGCACAATAACTAAGAAATTGCCAGGAAGGCTATGTTAACCAGTGTGATGAAAATGTGTCAACCGGTCTATGAAACTAGTGTATGATGCCCCATGATCATATCAATGTACACAGCTATAATTTAATAAAAAATAAAAATATTAAAAAAAAACAAAAAAACACTGCAGTTTAAGGATCAGTCTAACCAGTCCTCATTCCTTCCCTCTGAAGAGGTCAGAACTTCACCAATCTCACAGCTCTCCAGCCACCTCCTGCTTACTCCCATTATCCCTGTGCTTAGGTGTTTTCTCTAATGAACTTCTTGCAATCTAATTCCATGCTTATATGTGCCTCTTAGAGGACCCAAAACAACAAATGGGGGAAAAAAAGGTTCATTAAAAATAATGAACCACATTTTGTTATCCTACGTTTACTATTTTACTATTTTAACATTGAAATGTAACAATTGTTAAACATTTGAGCACCTACACATACAATGATCCATGGAGCAACTAAAACCAAATACCATAAATAATTTCTTACCTACAATTGTTTTCCAAGGTTCTGTGATTTTGTATAACATATTAAAGGCTTGGCCTTGGTTCGAGTATACTTATGTTGTAGAGGAACGTTGGCCATCGTATGAAAAACATTTATTGCACTGAGAAGGAAAAAAGTTAGAATTTTAGGGTTCTTTCAAATGTTTTAACAGTATATCTATACAAAAGAAAAAACACCGTAACAGAAATAACACAAAAATGTTTACCTCTGAGTAATAAAATTACATATTATTTTCTATGCTAACTCTTCATTTTTCAGAAGTTTACAGGATTTCTACAATAAGTATTTTAGTAATGAGCAAAATATTTTAAGTTACCTATAGAAAGAACTAAACTCTTTAAGACAAACATTTTCTAGTTTCAGAGACTTTGTATATATTTTACTGTGTTGCCATGAAAATGAAAATAAAAATAAGAATTGCTATATTTTTTTTAAAACTTAGAACAATCCATATTTAGGGTCTAATCTCCTAGGTTATTTGTATCGTTTCTCTCCAGTTTGATATACATGTTTCCTGAAGTCTTGTTATTAAAAACAGGTTTGCGATCTCATCCCTACAAACTATGCTAAATTATGAGTAACCATCCTTTTAAATACAAAAGTAAATGAACCCTCAAAATGCATGAACACTGACAGTATATTTAAAACATAATTCTTGAAAATTTAGAGGCAGCAATGCCTGTGCCTGAGGTGTGTTTCATTTCGCTCCCACCAACTGACACTTATTTTTGAGTTTTTGGAGACAATGATTTTTTTCATAAAATTCTCATCCCTCAACCTGGCTCATTTTTGCCCGTGGCAAGAAAGATGTGGCATAAGCTTGTACCTAAAAGATACAACATAAAGAATATTATAGTTTTATCCTTGGGAGATTTCATTTTGCTTGCTTCATTATGTCTACAGCAAGCTAGTCTTTCAACATTTGTACCATTCAATTTCTCAAACAGAAGTCAGTCAAGAATAAAATATGAATTCTTTATAACTTTTGCCAATATTCAGAACAGCCATTCAAGTAGAACTCCAGATTAAAAACCTACCAGTTATAGAAAAATGAAGATTACCATTCAAGAATTTTGAAGCAAAAAAGGTATTAAAGTGTAGGAAATAGTAGCATTATTAGAAATATGGAATCTTTTTCTTTAAGACTAATTTCACTTTTTAAAAGTCTATATATATTCAATTTGAAGTATGGAGCTCAGAGCTGAAACTTCCAGTTTTATCTTCTTGCTATAACAGACTTTGAGCCAAGATTGGTGAATCCAGGTAACTCTCAGTAAATGCTGATAGCCTTTTGATTCTCTGATAATGCTGAGAAGGAAAATAAATTTGGAAAATATTGAGTCTACTTTGGAGTAATCAGAGGAATTTTGTATGCATTGCTGTGAATTTCCCTAGTGTTCCCAATCTCAAACTAGTATATAAAAAGAAAAAAATAAAAACAAAAGTAAATGTTTCAATACATAAAACTAATAGGCCTTAAAATGTAAGCATCTCATTTCAAAATATACCAATAACAGCAACAAAAATAAAGCAGGTCATTATACGGTTCTATCTTAGTCACACGTAATATAACAATGTTGGACTGAGAAATTTTAAATGCCAAATTTCAATATCTGACCCTCTCTCCATAAGCTGTGTTAACTAGTGCAAGCAAACTGAATTCTCCTGTCTGCTTATCTATTTGATGTGTTTAATACCACCTGTCTGTCAACTTCAAGAATTTGATGTTGGAATAAAAAAAAGACACAAAATTGCTTTGACTATCATGGTGGATTGCTCCAGTAATAAAGATAATTATTACTTCTAGTATGGTAAATTATTAATGCATACCATGTGGAAAAGTTGGCAACGTGGATTCATACCACATCAGCAGTGGCTGATAGTAAATTATAAGGAACCTCAGACAGAAGGCACAGGGTAAAAAAGACTGACCCTCTCTCATATACATACACACACACACACCCCACAGTCAAAGACAACTGTGGAAAGCAACTTGGATAAAAGGAAAAGTAATATTTAAGAGTAAACTAAAGATAAACTTTAATTCATGAGAGAAAAGAATTCCAACTATTTTAATGTTTCAATTTTAATGCTAAAATTAAACATTAGTTTTGTCTTTACTATTCTCAGTATTTAATATTCAATAAAATATTCATTTATATTAAATCTAAATATGTGAGTAAAATATGAAAATTATAAACTTACCTCACAATACTTACCAAAAATCTATGCAATAAAAAGAGTGAAAAATATATTTTAAATTGAATCAAAGGAGCAAGAAAAAAGAGTAATCCATAAGATAGATAAAAAGTCTGTTAAGCATAAAAACGAAGGTAAAAACATAAAATCACTGATAGAATTTAATAAAAATTAAAACAAAGATCTCAAAGAAATCCATCCTCCAAAGAGATACAGGGCATCCGCCCATACACATAGCTCACCACTGCTATGGGCTACAAACAACCAGCCACTGAGAAAACCACCAGGATAAGGACATCTGGAACCAAAGCATCCACAAGCAAAGCCAAAGTTTCTTGCCCAAAACATTCTACAGACACTCCCTCATGAATGAGAGGGGAAGAAAAAAAATAAAGCCCCATCTAAACAAAAGAAAATACAAAAATAAGTAGTGACAGCTTCCACTGAGAAGGTATCAGCAAAAGATCACTGGAAATATAAAAAAATAAAAAAAATTAAAAATCTGAGCAAAAGCAGACCCTCAAAAGGAAACCAGCTTTCCAGTAATGGATACCAACCAACATAAATATGTTGAAATGACAAATAAAGCATTCTCAATATGGATTATAAGGAGGTTCAACAAAATAAGACAAAACATAAAACTCAAAGAAACCAGAACAATTTCAGAAATGAATAAAAAATTTACTGAGAACATATCAAAAAAAAATAGAACTTCTGGAAATGAAAAATTCAGTTGAAGAAATACAAAACAGTGGAAACTTTAAAGAATAGACTAGATCAGGCAGAAGAATTTTAGAGCTTGAAGATAAATTAAGTTTAAGTTTCTTGAAAAGTTAAGTTTCAAATTAAGTCAGTCAAAAAGAACAGTAAAGAGAAATGAACAAAGTCTAAAAGAAATATGTAAATTGGCCAAATGTAAGAATTATAGGGTAAAGCAGAAAACACATACATGGTAGAAAACCTATTTGAGGGAAAAATTGAGGAAAATGTCCCTGGTCTTGCTAGAGACTTACACATCCAAGTACAAGAAGCTCAACACACAGTCATTGCAACAAGGCAAGACACAGTCATGAGACTGGGCAAAGCCAATACAAAGGAGGAACTCCTTTGAGCTATGAAGTGAAAACATCAAATAACTTACAAAGGAAAATTCATCAGCCTAAATGCAGCCTTCTCAACGGAGACCTTACCAGCCAGAAAGGATTGGGGCTCCATCTTAAGTCTTGTTAAGCAGAACAAACACCAACCTAGAATTCTGTAGCATGCAAAACTACATGGAGAATTGAAACCTTTCTGGACAAGCAAATACTGAAGGAATGTGTCAAAATCAGATGTCCTGCAGGAAATATTCAGAACCATATTATACATGGATCAGCACAATAGACACCCACCCAAGTAAAACCACACCCAAAAACGAAGGCTCTAAGACCATATAAAACAACAGCACATGAAATAAAACAGAGCAATAAAGCACTACCAGACAGGATGAACGGAACAGTATTCTACATATGAATTCTATCAATCAGTGTGAATAATCTGAATGCCCCACTCAAGAAATACAGACTAACTGAATGGTTGAAAAGACACAACCAAAATATCTGCCGCCTTCAGGAAACACATCTAATCCACATGGACTCATATAGACTCAAGATGAAGGGATGGACAAAAATATTCCATGCAAATGGAAACCAAAAGAAAGTATAGCCATTCTGATATTAGATAAAATTGACTTTAAATCAACAATAGTAAAGACAAAGATGATTATATAATGATAAAGAGAGAAATTCAACAAGAAGACATAACAATCTTGAATATTTATACACCTAACACAGGAGCACCCAGATTCATAAACAAACCCTAGGAGATCTAAAAAAAAAAAAAAAAAAAAAGAGATAAATAGCAGCATGGTAATTGCCAGGGACTTCAATACCCCACTGACAGAACTGGAAAGATCAAAGCAGAAAATAAATAAATACTGAACTTAAATGGAACTTTAGAACAAATGGGCCTAACACATTTACAGAACATTTTACCCCCAAACTACTGAATACACATTGTTTTCATCAGTACATGGAATATTCTCTAAGACTGATATCTTAGGCCACAAAACATGTCTCAATAAATTAAAAAAAAAAAAATCATACCATCTACCATAATGAAATAAAACTAGAAATAAATTCTAAGAGAAACACTCAATTCTACATAAATTCATGGAAATTAAACTGCTGATGGATAATTTGGGTCAACAATGAAATTAATATGGAAATCAATAGATTCCTGGACTGACAAAGGAGACACAAGCTCACAAACTATCAGACTGAATAAAACCAGTCCTAAAGGGAAAATTCATAGCTTTAAATGCCTACATCAAAAAGGCAGAATTATCACTAGTGATAGAATGACACATCTTAAGGAACTAGAAGATCAAAACAAACACCATCCCCCAAATTAAAACGTTATGGATATCAGAACCACAAACAAAAATTAAAAGATGAAAAATTGGTAAACCATCTATAATTTAAAGAAAGTTATCCTTGACATTTATTTAAAACTGGTAAGATAAACTTTATTCAAGGTGGGTTGCTACTGCAATGGAGTTTCATGGTAGAAGGAAGAAAGTAGCTCAACTCCAAATACAGCAAGGACAAGGGGAGATTCATAGCTAAGGAGCAGGGTGGGGTCAGTGATGGAAAAGTACTAAGAGAAATACGAGAGATAAGACAGGGTCTGGTTAAATCAACCTGAAGGGAGTATTACTGAAGGCAGACCAGGGTGACAAGACATTAAGATTAAGGGTTAGTAGACAAGAAATTGTATCAGTATCAACAATGGGGACTTTTGCTAATTTGACTCAGCAGAATTTTTGCTTAAACTGGACCATGTGAGCATAGCTGCTGGACTAAGAACAGGGTCTAAAGTCAGGGGAAAGTCAGAACACTCAAAGGAGCCTGACTAAAGTTAGACAAAGGGCAGAGCCAGTGCCACATATTAACAGAGGTCTGGTACTCTTAACATGTAAATAAAATCAATTGATATCAATGCAAATATTTTTATCAAAAATATGTCAGTTCACAAAATTTAGTCAATAAACATCTTCAAAATGAAAATTTTCTATGAAAGCTGTAAATTAAAACAAAACCCATCTTTCACCTTCCAATTTGGTGAAGTTGCAGGAAAGCCAGAACAACTTTAAATTGTTAACAAAAATTTAAGTTGTAGCATTTCTAAGAAGTCATTGAATGGTATAAATTATTTCACTTGTTTAAGATGAAATTTCTGAGCATTCATAAGTTTGGATACCGTGCTATGGACTGGGTAAGAATAAGTCATACAACCAAAAGCTCAAAATCTGGTATGAAAAATTAGCATGAAACTGTTTTACAAATAGCTATACAATGACTTGTGGTTTAAGTGCTATAGTGGAAATGTACAGGTTGCTACAAGAGTAAATGACGAGAGTCTCTACTCACAGTGTAGGAAAGATGGGTTCAGATAAATGAAAACTAAGTTTACTACTGGAGGATGGGTGAAAGTAGACCAAGTGTGGGAGAAGAAAGAAAATCCATACAGAAGAACAAGACGTGAAGGCGCCTGGAAGAATCAGAAGTGGGAAGAAGTTCGGCAATCTCAAGGCAGATGACGACTGTAACAACAAAAAAGTAGTAAGGTTCTTATAGGGCATGTTGAAGGATTTTGTGTCTTGGAATAAATATGAAGTCACTGATTTTTAAGCAGGAGAATAACTTGATTGGTAATTTTAAATGATCCCCTTGGCTGCTGTGTAGAAAACTAATTAGATGGGGGTGTGAGGTGCTTCAGGAAGATCAACTAGAAGCCGATCAATAATACTGAGCTTTGTGCAGGCCCTGTAGTTCCTGGAAAATGGTGACAAAACCTTTGTGTTCTAGGGAAAAGGCAAAGAACAACCCTTTCCCATATGACTTAGACATAATTTCTGACCACTGCCTCTCATGACTTCCGTAAGAGAAGTAGGTGACTCCCTCGTACACCTGTGAGATCAGCCACAGATCTTTCCCCTTTAGCCCTTCCACTTTCCCATCCTTCCGTCTCATGAGTGGCTGATATTATTAGAACAATTTGTTTTATTTCAATAGCCTAATAAAAATCAATCTCCTTTGTATCTTCAACACTATTAAAATAGTAATGGTATGAGATATTGAACTGGAGGTAGGAGATGAACTTGAGAGGTATGTTTAATATGGACTTCATAGAACTTGATGGGAGGTATTTGCTATCAAGAACAGGTTCCTAGAATGAGCAACTGACCACCTGGGCGAGTGGGTAAATGACTACATTATGCACTGATGGGGCAAACCCTAGAAAACAACAGGTTGGAAAGGTAACAAGGAGATCAAGTACCAAGATGCCTGTGAGACATCCAAAGTTAAGAGGGCAGAAAAGAAACCTGAGTGGAAAATTAAATGAGTGACTTGTCAACAGAGCTTATATTTAAAGCCATGGTAATATATAAGACAGCCTAAGAAAAGAGAATGGGGGGTGGGGAGAGGATGTTGCTGCTTATATTTCCAAATTATAAAGAAAAAATTATTCTGAATAGGACACTACCAAGAAGTCATTCATTGTAAGAATACAAACAGCACAGTTTCAGTCACTCACCTTGTAGCAATTTATTCTAAGGAAATAATGAAAAAGGCGCAGGAAATATAAGGTAAAAAGATGTCTCAGAATTATTTGTAATGAGAAAACAAAGGATACAATAAGTGACTAATAGGTGGTTAATCAAATTATGTTTCTTCAGTATAATTTGATTTAGCTTTTCAAAATATTTTGAGGAATATACATACAGGAAATTTTTCATAAAATTTTTATTTTTAAACAGCAAAATGCAAAAATACATAGCTATTTAAACTTTTTAAAGCTTTCTCTATATTTCCACTGTAACTATTGTTTATATTGAGAAGTATAGGTTATACATAATTTAAGAAGAGGCCAGCCATGTATTTCTAAGCTCCCTAGCGCTTTTAGCCATAGTAAGACCTTTCATGATTTAAATGTAAGTTTCAAATGTGTTTGACCAATCCAAGATATTTTTAATAGCAAATGTGAAAAATATTGACCCAAAAATTTTTATATAAAATGAACAGGTTATGGGGAAGAGATAGGAGAAAATGAATAACTATGGAACAATCAAGAAGAATACTAGATAAGTGATTGCTAAGGTTTCTTTTAATTATCAAATCCTAGGCTCAGGAAGGCGAGTCCCTGAAATGTCCCTGGACCCCTTGGAAAGAACCCTTAGGTTAAATGGTGAGCAAACAGCCCTTGCTACTTCTGAAGTCAGAACACCTGCATCTCTATTTCTTTAACTGGTTCTGCAGCAGAAATTGCTAGTTGGATGAAAACAAAGCAATACAAAACAAAAAAAAACTCACTACCAGAGGCTAAATTTCTGTCTCTTTCTAGAATGGTCTAATTGAAACTAATAGCCTCAGAAAGGGAGGGACAAACAATCTCGATTCCTGGCTTCAAAACTCCATGTTCAAATCTATTGCCTATCAAAAAACAGTTTGAGGGGGAGGCTTAGAGATCTAGAGAATAGCTTCTAGCTAAAAAACAAGAGTGGTAGAGTAGGTTTTGAATGGGGTCATTGAGTTTCTAGCCTAGAGCAAGTCACTCTGCCTATAAAAAAAAAAAAAAAAAAAAAAAATTGCTCTAGCAATGTTACCAGGCTTTCGAAACCAAAATTGAAAATATATACTTAACCAAGGAAGTACAGAGTAGTAAAAGTTATAGGAAATAGAAATCTTCCATGAACCACTCTCCTCCCCTGCGCGCGCACACACACACACACACACCCACCCCTCAAATGACTCCCTGGATAGAAGAAACATTGAAAACCTTGGGGGTAAACCTTAGTACAAATACACAAAGACAAATTTTAAGATGAGAAAACCCAATCCTTTGTTTTTGAGATTAGGAATTATAATTATCAGTGAAGATTAACAAACACCACATGTTTTGAGCACAAATGCCACTTTATCTTTTACTAAAATCCAGTCAAACCCTCAAACTTTCTATACCATTTATCTCAATACTTTTGTATCTGCTTTACTTGCTTCCAAAGATATTCCTCAATGAAACAGGACAATTCAGTTACAGTATTGTATTCATCCGCTTGCCAAGAAGGAAAATCACCTTTATGAAATGACACAAATATATTTACATCCCTTTAATGAAAAGTATAAGTTAGCTCAATTAAATTTGTACCATGTTAGATGATACTTTTTGGTAATCTTACTGCAGCCCTTATTTTTTTAGGCCTCACATTTTTAGCTATACTGGATTTTCTGCCTCAATTCTTAAAAAAATTATATGCAAATGCCTTTCATTTTGACAGATTTAAATTTTGCCAAATGCCACTTCCAACATGTAGATTTCCACAGTTTTTATTAGAGTGAATTATTAGCAGAAGCTTTTTAAAGATAATTTACTCAGCATCATCTTTATTACTATGGGCTCGATTTTTAATAGGCTTCTAAATATATCTCCATAACTTGATAATCATTCTCAACAGACAACCTGCTTAGTTTGTATATAAAGGTTCATTTTCACCATAGGAATACAAATACCTGTGATTTTCAAAAATGTTGCCAGCTTATTAAACCCAGAAGTCTTTTTCCATATTATATTCTAAAGCTGATAGATATTTAAAATTTTAGTTTCATAGTTTCATGTCAAAGAGGGAGAACATTTCCTTCATTCTTTTGTTTAACTTGCTCCCTAAATTTGGGTAAAGCCCATATGTAGACAAGAATTTCCAAACGCATACACCTACGAGCATCGAGAAAGTTGATAATATAAGCAAAACTGCACTGCACGGTGAGAGGACGTGACCCCGTGCAAAGGAGGCCGCTGTCACTCAGCAATAGCCAGCTTTGCTGGAAGACAGGGTGGACCGAAAACTCAGAGCTTCTGACGCATTACGAGAAACCAAAAATTTGCATTTTAACATGTAATTTTCAAATTTATACATGCTAGCAACTAATGTTTTAAAAATCGCAAACCTCTGAGGGTTAAACCAAACAAACAAAACTGTGTGTAGCACGAATCTAGCCACCAGTTTGCTATGTCTAGAATAAGAAACCCCGCCCTGAGATAACTTGCAGGAGGCTTTTCTCTCACTATGACTGAAATTCCCAGCCCTTAAATGATGCTATGTAATGTAATTATGCTATCACTAATAACACTCATACTATTGTAGTTCTATTTTTTTTGAAACAGAGTCTCATTCTGTTGCCTTAAGTAGAGTGCTGTAATGTCATTGCTCCCAGCAACCTCAAACTCCTGGCCTCAAGCAATCCTCCTGCATAAGCCTCCTGAGTAGCTTGGACTACAGGTGCCCACCACAATGCCTGGCTAGTTTTTTTTCTATTGTTAGTAGAGATGGGGGTCTCACTCTTGTTCATGCTGGTCTTGAACTCCTGAGTTCAGGGGATCCACCCACCTCAGCCTCCCAGAGTGTTAGTATTACAGGCATGTACTACCTTACCCAGCCGCTATGTTAGTTTTTAAATGAGAAAAAGTTAACTTAAAACTAACTTAAATAAAATACAGACAGGTTTTGAGAAGGAGATGAAGGAAACAGTCTCATTAAGAAAACTATAGTAGGGGGCAGCACCTGTGGCTCAGTGAGTAGGGTACCGGTCCCAAATACCAAGGGTGGCAGGTTCAAACCTCGCCCTGCCCAAACTGCAACAAAAAATAGCTGGGCATTGTGGCGGGCGCCTGTAGTCCCAGCTACTGGGGAGGCTGAGGCCAGAGATTACCCAAGCCCAAGAGCTGGAGGTTGCTATGAGCTGTGACGCCACAGCACTCTACTGAGGGTGACAGAGTGAGACTCCACCTCTAAAACAAAAAAAAAAAAGAAAGAAAAGAAGCCTATAGTAGGTGTGTTAGAGAGGTAGAGTGGCTGAAGGTCCTCTCTGAAATAATTGAAAAAAACAAGTACTTTTAGCAATAAGAAAATACATTACCGACTTACCCAGCAAGCCAGGCTCTGCCCTAGTGACTGCACGCTCTGTGGAAAGCACACGTTGGGGGTTTATACACAACTTTGAGGACTGTCAGGTGCTTCTTGGAAGTTTCCAAGGGTTATAATTAGCTCTGTTCTCAGAACAACCCACCTGCAAGATCTTGATAACAACCCACATGCAAAGTCTTAATCAGCCTCATTCCCATAATAGCCCAGGTCAGCCTGACCCAAAACAATCCAAAATAGCCTAATCATATCTGTCCCTGCTCAGAGCCAGCTACCTACTTCACATGTACAGGGTAAGAAAGACTGGACATAAATGAACAGATAATTGAAGTTTTATTCATCCATAAATGGAATACCTGAACTTGAAAGACTTTGAGGATCCAGAAGCTTCTTAAGACTCCCAAGTACTAGGGATGAAACTGCAAATCTTCATCTTCCAGAGGTCAGCTGGGCTTTCAAACAACTGCCTCTATTGGCAACTTAGTGCAATAAGCCCCAATCAATTAATGAACTAAGTACAGGGGGAGAGTTGCTGACTTTTATTTTCATCAATCATATTAAAATTAAATAGTACTCAAAGCATTCAAACATTTAAGAATCTTATTACTAAACCATCACCAACTCTTGGCAACCAAGACACAACAAGAAATCAAAGCAACAGAGGAATTTTAATAGTCCAGCTGGTGTTTAAGGCAAGCCAAATTGTTTACTGGCACTGGGTAGCAAATGAGAAAGTTCTTATAGGACTCAGAAGAGGGCCAGATACTGCCAACCATACTCTTCCCAGGTTCTAAATTACATATCCCAAGTTCTCTGAGGCCCAAACACTTCCCACCCCCACACCTCAACAGCCTCTATTTAGCCTGTTAAAATACAAAATTCCCATGCCTTTTTATTATGGCACTTGCCAGCAGCCAGCTTGTACTGTCATTAGTTGCCTTCACTTGAACACCTGGACTGCGGGTCAAGGTCAGGTTATTATTACTAACCTACTAATAGAAAATACCAGCTCCATAAACTCTGACGTGAATCCAATTGATGGAGGCATTTTCCTAACACGTATTGATAGCTCCCTCCTCTTTATCTCTTCCCCAGTAAACATCTGCTCTACCTTCTTATCTGGCTCTGCTGCCAGCCCTATCGAGAATGGTCTGACTTCTCCCATCAGAATCTGTCATCCCGAAACCGTTTACACAGTTTGCTTATCATATTGCACTAAAGCTGGCTCCCACTCTGTGTCTTGGTATTCAAAATGATTTTTTTAAAAAAACTAGTTTTCTCTTCACATTTTAAAATTATCCCTAATACAAAATCCTTCCAATCACCTATAAAGTCTAAAATTTGTTAAAATTGCCCTGTGTGGTCAATAACCTTCCTAAGGCTTTCTGATGATAAAGACGTCAGCTGTTACCTTTACCTCTAAATTTCCTGATGTTGCAAATCCCTGCTGCTTCTACTTAACTCTCTCTTAGGACAGGATTTCATTCCTTACAGGTATTCTTCTTCCTAGTAGTTCAAAGATACCCTCGTCTATAGCAATGGGCAGGGTTTAATTTCCTTTTCTCTCTGAGAAAATAACTGCTTAGAGAAATAACACAGCTGAAGAGTCAATCTGACTCTCCACGTGGCAAGTGAATTTTTGCACTGGAGAGGACATCCGGAAAATCCATCGGTGAGTTATACCAATGACCTTGGGAGAACACAGAACCTTGTTTTGTTTGAATAGTCCTGCTTCTCAGCTTCAGTGTGCACACCTGCGGTCTTGCTAATGCCTATTCTGACCCAGTGGGTCTGAGTCTTGCTTTTCTAAAATGCTCCCAGCTGCTGTTGATACTGCTGCTCCACACAAACCTTCTTCTTCATGTACTGAGGATCCCCATGTGCCTTTGGAAACTTCCCCTGGTACTTTTCCAGTTTTCCTCTGCTCTAAGCACCACCCACTCACTATTCCTACTCTGCCCACACGGCAGTAACCTGCCCAGACCTGCCTCTCCCATTTCTGGCTCCCTCAGTCCTTCCCTATTCATCTTTTGGATGTATGTAGGGGACCGGCACTCAAGAGGTTAAAATGCTGCAAAAGAAAACTAGTCCGCAGACTCACCTGCAGTATTAAGAGGTGCTTTTTAAGCCATATTTTATTTTACGAATCTCTAATTGATCTAAGAACAGTGAGAGAAAGATTCTGAAGCAGGAGTAAGGGCTTTCTTTGGGCTCCTTAAATCCCAGCACATTGAATCTATCCAACTCACCTGTGGCGACTGATTCACTTTTGCTCCTGAATGTTATTTTACTGGAAATTTCCATCATTTGGCACCTCTCAAGTTCACCTGCCTACAGTGACTATGATTCTCCTAATCCCCCAGGTTGAGATGCTGTGACAGCTTACTCAGGAACTGGGACTGTTAAAAATGTGGAAGTGCTTTTGAAATTCTATCAGACTTGACAATATTATAGGGATGAATCAGACAGAGAGGAATGTTCGACTTTCAGCTGAAATGGGGATGTCTTTATCTAAATTCCATTAAACCTGGCACCTTTCAATGAGTTCTCTGACAGAAACAAAACTCATAGTGTCTGTAAGCCTGCCATACTCCCCTTATCTGAATAACCTTCAATTTAGGGCTGGCCTCTATCATTGACTTTAGAAAATTGTCTCTCATTCCATTTTAGCTCTTTGTGTAATTTAGGCTTTGCTACTGTCAAGTTCAAGTATTATTTACAATATACCATTAAGATTTTTTTTTTTGAGACAGAATCTCACTTTATTGCCCTTGTTTGAGTGCTGTGACATCACAGCTCACAGCAACCTCCAACTCCTGAGCTTAGGCAATTCTCTTGCCTCAGCCTCCTGGCACCTGCCGCATGCCCGGCTATTTTTTTGTTGCAAGTTGGCTGGGGTCGGGTTCAAACCCACCACCCTCAGTATATGGAGCCAGCACCCTACCTGGAGGTCATTATTTTAACCTCTGTGAAGACACATGTCCATGGAAGAGAAAAAGAAGAGACTTGAAAGTTGACAATATTAACTATTGCCTGATAAACTGTTCCTATACTAACACAAAAGAACCATTAGCCCTCAAATTTGGATGAATTTATTCCTAGGGAATATTTTTAAGCACAATTAAAGGTTTTGAGCTCTATAAGCTGAATGAAGGTACTCAGTCTCTTTTGTAGGTTAAACATCAATAGAAAGAACAGGTCAAGTCAACAAAAAGTGAACCATAATATGAGACATTGAAAAATAAGGGAATTACCAGATGAGAATCAGGAAAAAAAAGAATATTTATCTAGAATTTTCTCCTTAACCGGCTAGCATGATTCTGATTACAGCTCCAACATATGCTTCTTTAAACAATGATTATCTTAATTATCCTAATGATTTTTTAATGATTACTTAGAAAAGCACTGCCTTATTTTTCCAATTAGAAAAACAAGAATGGGGTCTGATTTTTGCAACATTGACTGATGGACTCAGCCATATCCCAGGGTTAGCAGAGCAGAGTATCGACAGGGACAGACCAAACTCTGCCTCTCCTGAATGCCTAAAGGTACACGGAGTATTTCCTAACAGTTTACATTTAGAAACTCATCATTTCCTTTTACTTGAGTACAAAAGAAGAAGAGACTAAAAAAAATCAAAAAAAGAAAAGTAGAGACTTGAAATCTCAGTTAAATTGTGTACATTGGGAAAGACGGAGCAATGTGAGGGTCCTCCTGTAACTTCAAGTTACAAGTCTAAAGTTAAATAGTCTCATAGGCTGGCATACTGAGTCCCACAAACCCCAGACACCTATGTGACTTTGAATTATCAAGACGATTCCCAGATAACTCCAAGGCTCTGACTTGGAAGGAACAAGCTGGAAATAATTAGTTATGGAGCTTCATACAGCAAGCATGTGCTAGGAAGTTATATATACTCAACTCTCTAAATCCCAGTTTCAGAACTGGAATCCCAAGTAGCCTCTTAGCCTCATACCAGCACCCCCTGTGAGGTATGGAAAGAATGAAGAATGGAATTAATGCAAGTCAGCTATCTACTGGTGACCTTGGAGGCTGGAGAGACAGTACTGGAGAATAGCCCTGGAAGCCTGTGGCCTTGGAGATTGCCCAGCAGCTGGGGAAACACACACCTACGGTTAAGGCCCAGGCCCTTGAAAACATGAGCTCCTGGCAGGCGCCTTCCATCACCCTTCTTAAGAGTGTGCTAAGTTTTTGTCATGTTCAGGGTTTCGATCAGACAGAAAGAAAGATGGATACAGTAGGATTCTTTCCTTATTATCCTCTTGTTAATTTTGTCTGTGAACAACAACTCAACGCTTTGGCCCCCCAAAGAAACCCTGGATGAGCATCTGTTGGGAAGGCACACAGCCCAGAACAGAAAATGGGAGCATTTCAATAGATTAAAGGATAAGAGCCAACAAAATCACTTAGGAATCTAAAGAAAAAAAAAATTGGAAGAAAGAACGGTAGACAGAGGTTGGCTTAGTGAGTTTGGAAACTATTCAAGCTACTGTAAGTATTAGCTGGATTTTAAAGACATGGCATTTTCAGAAATTGCCATCTTAAAATTACATAATTCTCAGGGTTTGCCTTTCTCAAAATTACCAATCCATGAAAACGGAAGATGTATTTTATGAAATATTTGAAAACTTATTTTTCTCCTCCCTCAGTCACTAACATAAAATCTAGTTTTTTCTATTCCAAAATACATTTACCAAAATGCAGCTTTATAAACATTACCAAAATCATACTGCCTCACTTTACTTGACCAGAAAGTGTGTTGAGTGTAAAATGACAGAAACATCCTTTACTCTTCACTCAGTAAAAGCCATTATATGCCCAAGGCAAGTAATTATTTGCCAGACTGAGCTATTAAAAAATATTTTAAGACTCAGAATCAATTGTCAACCGTGTAACAAAAATACTTTAGAAAACTTGATTACATAAGACTAGCAGATAGATGAACAGTTGAAAGTGTATTACTTAATAAATATCATAAATATTTATGTTGATCAATAAAATATTAGAGGTAGATTAAGCTATCTAATGTCTTTCCTTTGCAAAATAGAAAAGTAGCTGTTACTATTATGGGATGTTTGTGGCTAAATGTCTTCTGTTTGTTAGTAAAGTAAAACATCCCCTAAGTATATACAAATCCATATCCTAGCCCAGGCACAATGGATCACACCTGTATTCCTTGGACTCTGCGAGGCCAAGGCAGGTGGTTTTCCTGAGTTCACGAGTTTGAGATCAGCCTCAGCAAGAGCAAAACACCATCTCTGAAAAGTAGCTGGGCTTTTTGGTGGGTGCCTATAGTCCCAGCTACTTAGGAGGCTTGACACTCTACTGGGGGCAAGAAAGTGAGACTCAATCTCAAAAAAAAAAAAAAAATCCATATCCTAGAATAGGTAAAGACAGGATCAACAATTTTTTCAGTGAGAAGCCAGATAGTTAATATTTAGGGACTTGTAGGCCATGTGGCCTCTGTTACAATTACTCAGTTCTACAGTTATAGTACAAAAGCAGCCATAGACAATTAAAAAAAATGGCTATAAGCCAATAAAGCTTTATTAACTACAGCAGATAACAGGCCAGATTTGACCCATGGGCCACAGTTTTCCAATCCATGAGTAAAGCTAAGCCCCAGTATACAAACTAAACAAAAAAACAATGCTATCAATATTTATTTAATGATTTAAAATCTTGAGTTTATTCCAACTCTATTTCTAATTATGCTAAACTAAAATTTTTACAAATACATAGGGAATGAAAAATTCTGATTAACTATATAATCAGGTTAACAGTTTTTCAATTAATCAGTAGTCATTAAACAAGAATTAGGCACATAACACAAAAATATTATATTAAAAGCAAATAATATTCTGCCAATTAATCATGAGCAAAGTATGTTTCAGGATCTTAACGTAATATTGAAATATGAGCATAAACATATTTCATTATATAATATTGTTAAAATATAATTTTCAAAAAGCTAAATCATGGCTCAAGCAAAAATAGAATGAACGCATGTTAACATTTTATTTAATTCATTATTTAATGGTAAACCTGATAAGATGTGAAAAATGGACCAAAGGGAATTTAAAAGGTAGGCAATTTAACAAAGAAATGTTAACATACAATTACTGAATCAGATATAAAATTTGTTAAGACCTATCAGGGGCATAACTTGGGGTTATCCCATTGGACAGAGATTATTTGAATCTCCACTTGAGAAAAATAGAACAATCAGTAGAAAAGCCTGGCCTTGCACTGAAAGAACATCCAATAACCTCTCTGACCTATTTGCAAGTTTCAAGTCATTTTTCTAACAGTTTTGGAAATTAGCCTATACCTGTCCTGTATGATGTATCTTGAAATGTACTAAATCAAATAGTACCTTGCAGCTGTTTTGTATTTTTTTTTTTTGCCCATAAAAGTAAAGAATAATTTAGGGAGTAAGTGACTAACTCTGCATCATAGCATAATAGAGACTCAAAAAATATATAATGATAATAAGTGACCTTCTCTGCACTAAGCCCTTGGCTGTGAGAACTGTACACCTGTGTCCTTGGGCTTCATTGTTCTAAGATTCTGTATTCATGTGGCCAAAATGGACAGCAGATGGGTGGTAGTATATTAGCACCATGGAATATCAGCAGCTGTTGCCATTATATTGTAAAAACATACGTGTTGGCATGAAAATATTTTCACAATATATTGATAGGTGACGAAAGTAAGCTTCTAAATGGTATACACAGGCATGTTTTCCTGTGTGTACACATACCTGATTTTCTACAAAACTTCTACACCTCTTCAAGTTTCCGATTCCCTCTCCATTCCTTAAATAGAGGCCATGTATAGAGACGTCCTTCCACATAATACAGTATGGGAAAAAAGGAGGAAAAAGAGTAAAGGAACTTTACTGTAAAGAAACCTGATAAGCACTACCTCAGCCAGGTGGTCAAGGTCAACATTAACAGTGAAGACTCATGTCGATGGTACTGACCCTTGATGTGATGTGATAAAATGACACTTACCCACTGTAATCTTCCTCTCAAAAACCCATAACTCCAGTCCAATCATGAGAAAAACATTGGACAAATCCTAAATAAGGGTATTCTATAAAATACCTGACCTGTATTCCTCGAAATGTTCAAGGTCATCCAAAACAAGGACAGTCATGAGAAATGGCAAAGTCCAAGAGTAGCCCAAAGAAACATGACAAGTTTACTGTAATGTGGCATCTTGGAACAGAAAAAGAACATTAGCTTAAATACTAAGGAAATATGAATAAAACACGCACTTGAGTTGATAGTAACATATTAAAAAAGCTTTATGAATAATAAAAATACATCAGGATAGCATGTTATTATTATGGGAAACTGAACATGGGGTACATTAGACCTCTGTACTATATATTTTCCTATAAATCTACAATGTTTTAAAATAACACATATTAAAATTTGCTTAGATTTAAGATTCTCTATTTTTTTGCATCATTATTTTATCACTTCATTTTTCATAAAAATTTTTATTCAACTGTTTTAAATGAGGAAGGCACATTCTGTGAATTTATGCTTTTATA